>NC_056741.1:448614398-448619398 GCF_019279795.1 Protopterus annectens | reverse complement strand
CTCCCTTTTGTTTTATATGTATGTGTGTGTGTGTATATATATATATATATATATATATATATATATATATATATATATATATATATATATATATATATGTCCACATTGACCCATTGAAGTGACATATTACCAAAAGTCAGTTAGGCGAGTCATTTTCTGCGAGTATTTATCTGAAAACGCACTTTGATGGAAATCATCTCATCCAAATAAAACAAAGAACAAATACAGTACACACATGTATGCAGGGGGGCAAGCCCCCTTGCACCCCCACACCCCTGCTACTTATATATACTAACTCCAAGATCGCACTACAGTGGTGAAAAGGGAATATTCCCTTATCCTCACTGTACCGCGATCTACAACAACAAGCTCTCCTCCCATACACCAGTTAAGAAACACCGTACATGCACCACCACAGGATCACGGAACCAGTGGACTCTGTTCGCTGAGATTCTTTTTAGTGAAAGTGCATTTTCAGATAAATGCACTTTCGTGAAAATAGACTCAGCTAACTGACTTTCAATTATATGTAATTTTGATGGGTCAAAGTAGACCCATATGGATATATGTATGTGTGTATGTATATGTATATATATATATATATATATATATATATATATATATATATATATATATACACACACACACACACATACATGTGTGTTTGTGTGTATAGATACTTCGTGTGTATCTATACCTGTATAAATACTGTGTATGTGTATACAGATCCACGATACTCTGTCAACTTCCAGTTTTGTCAGCAGAGTAGTGTGATCATGTGAGTGTTACATCAAAAAGAGAAAGTACAGCTGGGTAAGATAAGTGTATGTGT
The DNA here is from genome assembly GCF_019279795.1 of Protopterus annectens. NCBI lineage: Eukaryota > Metazoa > Chordata > Ceratodontiformes > Protopteridae > Protopterus > Protopterus annectens. Next base: position 448,618,566 of record NC_056741.1, on the reverse strand, counting down.
GTTAGGTTTAGTGTGGGACAAGAGCGTGTGTGTGTGTGTGTGTGTGTGTGTGTGTGTGTGTGTGTGTGTGTGTTTGCATTTGCACATGGGTGTTTACAGGCAATGGGTAGAGTAAGGTCTAAGCTAGGTGATAGATTTTGTGATGTATGAGTGCAGGAGGCATATGTGTATGTGAGTGTTACTGATTAGGTTTATACAAATAGTTAGGTAAGGGGATGGATTTTGTATTCTGTGTATATGTGTATGTTTGTGGTATCTGACAGAGATTGTCTTGTGTAGTGGTAGTGTTGTGGAAAAGGTGGTGGATCATCAGTATTTGATTTTCCCCACACCACTTTTCTAAAGCCTGCATACCCTAACCCTCCCCCTAACCTTAACCTTACACCTTCCCTTACAAAAATAAATTTTTTGGAACACTACCATTATTCAAACAAATTTGGGCTGAATGTAATGTTAGGGTTTCAGTTTTAATGGTCTGAGAAGGAAACATTTAGTTTCCTTCTTTGATTATTTTGTTTCTGAGATTCATTGGTGTGGGTTTTCAAACTGCAGATATGAAACTATCTGCATTGTGTATTTGCATGTCAGTTTTACGTCCTGGAGCTACACACACACACACACACACACACACACACACACACACACACACACCTGGGTACTTATGTGGACAACCTGCCCCCATGTGATCATCATGTTTCCACCAAAGTAAGGAAATCCTACCTGGCCCAGTTAATTTCCAAGGGAATATCTGCAGGATCCAGAGAAGTCATTTTACTTCTGTGTTTTTTCTTTATCAAATCCATCATCGAATATATTGCACACTTTGCTATGTACAAATCCATGTATATTGATCAATTGGAAAGGGCCCATTGATTTTTTTCCACAAAATAATAATAATAATAAAGGCTTTAAATCCTTCAACTGTCCTGATAGATTAGCACAACTCTGTTTTTTGCTCAGTATCCTACCAGCTGCTCCAAGGTGACCTGTGTTCCCACTTATCAAGCTAAGGGAGACCCAATCCTATTTGACCCCCAGTGGTTCTATAGATACTCAAAGGGGCCTGAATTTACTCCAACAAATAAGCAAGACGTACTGGAGCGGTAGCTACCTAACTCAATGTATTCTCAGTGTATGGAATAAGTTAACAGTAAAGGTCAAGCAGACTACTACAGAGTCGGCATTTAAGGCTAGTCTTTATGATTGGTTTGATGGACACAAATTTAAACCGGGGTTAACATGTATGGTCGCAAATGATTTGGTAGGTGGACACTATCAACTTCTCAAAGAGGGTGGCAAGAACTTTGAAGTGTGTCTGCTTAAAGGTGTGTATATCTAGGCATCTTATGGTCCTTATGACCACTTCCTTGAATTGTTCCTATGTTTCCATATATTTGTAAGTATATATCTTAGCATGTATTGATATATAGATATAGTTATAGATATAGGTTTACTATTACAGTCTTATAGCCCACAGTCTTGAAAATCATAATCCCAAGACTATAATATTGAAAGACCAAAACACTAAAGACTGACTGCTGTGTGGGGTCCTAATGGACATCGTCAACCAGAGCTCCAGAGGGTATCCTGCATCACCTGAAATACAGAAGGAATATATAGGGGTGAAATGCGTTTACACAGTCTTTGGCTATATATGTCTGCTTTCCACAGTACCTGCACTTAGCAACCAAGTAGCCATTTGTAATTTCCTCAAGCAGGAAGGAGTGATATAGATGACTTGTATACCAGATGTGAGAATTATGGGCACTGTCAGGGTGCTGTGCAGGCACACTGGTCATCAACCCCTGTATGTTGTACACTACTTGACATGATGGAATGTTAGCCCTTCCTATTGACATACCATTGTCCAAGGACACCAGATAGAGCCTTCATTGTTGCATGTATACAGTTTATAGCACTCACTATTTTCAGAGAGATGGGTAATGTCATGGAAGCCACACAAGGTGATGGCATTGTTTCTCCTGGTGTGCTGGTCAAACAGATATGCTCATCCATATGTATTATTTATTATTATTTATTTACCAGAGAAGTCCAACGGTCACGCAGACTCATTTTCATTGGAGGCCCAGGGAGAAAAGCTCCATAAAATAATTACAATGCATAGATACAAAATCAAAGAAAAAAGAAAATTAGCAAGGAAAATGCATTACAGAGGAGTGTCCTACATTGCTATACAATGTTTGATAATAATTGGATAAAAGAAGTAAATATATATATATATATATATATATATATATATATATATATAAATATATATATATATATATATATATATATATATATATATATATATTATTTACAACATAATTAACTAAAACAGTGATAGAATGATATTTACATATGCATCACTGTACATGAGTAATAGAGTGTTGGTAATACAAATTCAGTGTATTAGTGGTAAAACCTATGTACAGTACTAAGAGGTAGGGAGGAAGGATAGAAGAACGGAAGGATAGAAGAACAGTAAAAATGAAAAGTAGGGACAGTGGAGAAGTGAGATTAGGTAGGAAAATTATAGCTGGGGTTAGCAACAACTGAAACAAGCGTTTTGCCAAACAAATACGAACGTCAAACACACTATAAGCAAAACACTGAAACACCACTTCACCTAGATAATAGCACAGGAAGTCAGCTGCATAGGTCGAATTAATCCAGTAAAAAGTTTTATTTTATATAACAAAACAGAGAGTTAAGCGCTTTCACTCGTCATACACGAGCTTCATCAGAACAAAAAACACATTCAGATGCGACTTTTTAAATATAAAATGGCGCCAAAATTACTAGCCTTAAAGGTATAAATGCATAATATCTAAAAAATATATATGTATTAATGCATATATTAAAATACTTGTTACATAAAATATTAATACATAAAATATTAAAATAATCAATTATTCAACATTAACACAGGTTTGACAGATAGGTAATCATTGATACCTGGTGGAGTCATGGCATCAGAATACAATTGCCACCAGTATTCTCTATAAGCCAACAAGTTCTTGGTATTACCACCCCTTGGGTCCACTTTGATAGTATCTAAAATAGCAAACTTAAAATAATGTTCTTTACCACTTTTATTAATGTGCCTATATAGAGCATTCTTTGTATCATTTGTTCTAATACTATATCCGTGAGCATAAATTCTTTTCTTAAACTGTCTTTGAGTTCTCCCAATGTAATATGCAGGGCAGCACATACATTTTGCCATATATATTAACATACTAGTATTACAATTTCCATTCTTAAATCTAACAATGGTTTTGTTAACATTATTTAGAATAATACATGTGTCTTCCAAAATGTCCCTACATTGTTTGCATGCCCCGCACTTCTTAGTATGTGCATCATTCCCTTGTTGGATCTTATTACCACTTTCAAAAAGATTTTTTAAATTTCTACCCATTTTATATACAAATCTGGGTTTATTCCCAAGGATGCTTATTATATCAGGCTCACTAAAAAATAAATACCAATTTCTGTCCATTATTGATTTCACAGCCTGAGAATGTGGCCCATATTCAATAATACATGCTCTATTATAATTCTGAGTGTTCTTTACTTCACTTGTATTCTGCACAGAAGAATCTACCTTCTTTGTAGTGTTTTCATTCATTGTAGTAACACTACTTAATCCAAGTATAGGGGTATATTTTTTTTTTCCCCACTCTCCAATAACATATTTCCTGATATTCAACATCATTTTCTCTTCATACCCTCTTTCACGAAACAGCATAGTAATAAAATTAACCTCTTAAATCATATCCATAGCTGGGGTTAGAAAATTCAGAGAAAGAGGTTATTTGGAAAAAGGGAAAGATTCTGGAAATAGGAAATTGTAGTTGTGATGGGAGTATAAGCAAAACCAAAAGGAAGTTAGGCATTGTTTCAGGGTGTACTTAAAACTTGATGTACTGCTGTCCTGTTATTGTGAGGTGGGCATGGAACTCCAGTGTTTGGTGTCACAGGAAAAATACAGTGAGTCGCCTAATGTACTATGGGATTTGGAAGTGGTTAACAGGCTTTTGTTACATGAGTGAAGGCATCTTGGTGGGGGGTATTGTGTAAGAATGTTTTGTAGAGGGTGGTAGGCATTTTGTTTATTATTTTATGGGAAGTAAGTAACTGAGAGTAGGTAAGGGGTAGTGTG
>NC_056741.1:448606081-448613898 GCF_019279795.1 Protopterus annectens | reverse complement strand
TTAAAAACAGGTGTGGGGTAGCCATTCTTTGATTTCCTCCCCACTTTTTAAAAAATTTAAACAAAGGAAAAAAATTTACTTTGATTTTAACTGTGTTGAAGGAATATTTAAATCAAGTGGCAGTTATTCTGCTCTTTAGTAACTTGAACTGAAGCTAGTGTGTTATTGCTAGTAATTACAGGTGTGGGGGTAGCCACATTCTTTGATTTCCTGTCCTTGCCTTTTTAAGTGGTGCATTGTGAAATTTTATTGCTTAAAAACCTCAGCTTTGGCCAGCTAAGCACTTGGTTATATTCAACTGGACGTATAAGAGAATTTAAGTACCTTTATCTGCACTTTTTTAAAAAAAAATACAGTATTTAATTTGATTTAAACTGTGTTGAATGAATATTTAACTCAAGTGGCAGTTATTCTGCTCTTTAGTAACTTGAACTGAAGCTAGTGTGTTATTTGCTAGTAATTACAGGTGTGGGGGTAGCCACATTCTTTGATTTCCTGTCCTTGCCTTTTAAAGTGGTGCATTGTGAAATTTTTATTGCTTAAAAAACCTCAGCTTTGGCCGGCTAAGAACTTGGTTATATTCAACTGGACGTATAAGAGAATTTAAGTACCTTTATCTGCACTTTTTTTTAAAAAAAATACAGTATTTAATTTGATTTAAACTGTGTTGAAGGAATATTTAACTCAAGTGGCAGTTATTCTGCTCTTTAGTAACTTGAACTGAAGCTAGTGTGTTATTTGCTAGTAATTACATGTGTGGGGGTAGCCACATTCTTTGATTTCCTGTCCTTGCCTTTTTAAGTGGTGCATTGTGAAATTTTTGTTGTTTAAAAACCTCAGCTTTGGCCGGCTAAGAACTTGGTTATATTCAACTGGACGTATAAGAGAATTTAAGTACCTTTATCTGCACTTTTTAAAAAAAAAAAAATACAGTATTTAATTTGATTTAAACTGTGTTGAAGGAATATTTAACTCAAGTGGCAGTTATTCTGCTCTTTAGTAACTTGAACTGAAGCTAGTGTGTTATTTGCCAGTAATTACAGGTATGGGGGTAGCCACATTCTTTGATTTCCTGTCCTTGCCTTTTTAAGTGGTGCACTGTGAAATTTTTATTGCTTAAAAACCTCAGCTTTGGACTAAGAACTTGGTTATATTCAACTGGACGTATAAGAGAATTTAAGTACCTTTATCTGCACTTTTAAAAAAAAAATACAGTATTTAATTTGATTTAAACTGTGTTGAAGGAATATTTAACTCAAGTGGCAGTTATTCTGCTCTTTAGTAACTTGAACTGAAGCTAGTGTGTTATTTGCTAGTAATTACAGGTGTAGGGGTAGCCACATTTTTTGATTTCCTATCCTTGCCTTTTTAAGTGGTGCATTGTGAATTTTTTTTTGCTTAAAAACCTCAGCTTTGGCTGGCTAAGAACCTGGTTATATTCAACTGGACGTATAAGAGAATTTAAGAACCTTTATCTGCACTTTTTAAAAAAAAAATACAGTATTTAATTTGATTTAAACTGTGTTGAAGGAATGTTTAACTCAAGTGGCAGTTATTCTGCTCTTTAGTAACTTGAACTGAAGCTAGTGTGTTATTTGCTAGTAATTACAGTTGTGGGGGTAGCCACATTTTTTGATTTCCTGTCCTTGCCTTTTTAAGTGGTGCATTGTGAAATTTTTATTGCTTAAAAACCTCAGCTTTGGCCGGCTAAAAACTTGGTTATATTCAACTGGACGTATAAGAGAATTTAATTACCTTTATCTGCACTTTTATTTTTAAAAAAATACAGTATTTAATTTGATTTAAACTGTGTTGAAGGAATATTTAACTCAAGTGGCAGTTATTCTGCTCTTTAGTAACTTGAACTGAAGCTAGTGTGTTATTTGCTAGTAATTACAGGTGTGGGGGTAGCCACATTCTTTGATTTCCTGTCCTTGCCTTTTAAAGTGGTGCATTGTGAAATTTTTATTGCTTAAAAACCTCAGCTTTGGCCGGCTAAGAACTTGGTTATATTCAACTGGACGTATAAGAGAATTTAAGTACCTTTATCTGCACTTTTTTATAAAATACAGTATTTAATTTGATTTAAACTGTGTTGAAGGAATATTTAACTCAAGTGGCAGTTATTCTGCTCTTTAGTAACTTGAACTGAAGCTAGTGTGTTATTTGCTAGTAATTACAGGTGTAGGGGTAGCCACATTCTTTGATTTCCTTTCCTTGCCTTTTTAAGTGGTGCATTGTGAAATTTTTATTGCTTAAAAACCTCAGCTTTGGCCGGCTAAGAACTTGGTTATATTCAACTGGACGTATAAGAGAATTTAAGTACCATTATCTGCACTTTTTAAAAAAAATGCAGTATTTAATTTGATTTAAACTGTGTTGAAGGAATATTTAACTCAAGTGGCAGTTATTCTGCTCTTTAGTAACTTGAACTGAAGCTAGTGTATTATTTGCTAGTAATTACAGGTGTGGGGGTAGCCACATTCTTTGATTTCCTGTCCTTGCCTTTTTAAGTAGTGCATTGTGAAATTTTTATTGCTTAAAAACCTCAGCTTTGGCCAGCTAAGAACTTGGTTATATTCAACTGGACGTATAAGAGAATTTAAGTACCTTTATCTGCACTTTTTTTTAAAAAAATACAGTATTTAATTTGATTTAAAACTCTGTTAAAGGAATATTTAACTCAAGTGGCAGTTATTCTGCTCTTCAGTTATTCCCACCCACCCTCCCTGTTTTTGTTTTGGTGTTAATCTTAGTGGCCTTGAAACTGCCTGCCCCTCAGCCTGCCTCTGGGCCCATCTCATTTTCTCACTCAACTGAGTGCAGTGAGATCATATTCTGATTTCAGGCACTCCTACTGTGTACAAAGTGATCATCTGGGAAACAGATAAAAAAATAATTAAGCTTATTTCCTGCCTTTCCTGTTAAGTGGTATAGACTTTTTTGTAGGCTTCTGAGCCCCCAAGCCCTTCTGTGTTTGAGGGAAGCCTTCTAGCTTGTTTTTTTTTTCTTATAACTAGCCAGTTTTCTAGTTTCAGCACTCAAATCTGTTTCTTTGATCTCAGCACTTGTTCAGATAAAAAAAAAAAAATTTTATCTGCTTTTACTGTACTTGTGTTTCTACCTACTTCATTTTACTTTTGCATCATCTTAAAAATACTCAATTGTATTTATTACTGTTTGGTGTAACTCATTCTAAGCCTTTTGGTTTAAACACTTTGGCTTCGGACCAGTTGTTTTGCACTGAGAGGGTTTGTGGTCTGCACTGTTGTGGCAGAACAGGTAGCTTACATCCTTCTAGGTTGGGAACTGCTGATTGAGGGCTCAGTGTCTGTTATTCTAAAAGTGTATTAATTTGGTTTAAGCACTTGGCTTTCAGGCCAGTTATTTTACATTAAGAGGGTTCGTGGTCTGCACTCTTGTGGGAGGAGAGGCTGGACTCTGCTCTTCTGAGCTGGGAATTTCTGGTTAAAGGCTTATAGTGCATGCATATCTGAACTGCTTCTTACCGGGTTGGTGCCTTGTTTGCTGTGGCATAGACTGGATTCGGGCCTGCTGGATCTAGCTTTGTTTGTGTAACTTGAGCACTAATCCAGACATTCTCTAAAGTATTAATTGTATTTATTACTGCTTGGTTGTAACTTGATTAAAGTGTAGCTATCATTCTAAGTCTTTTGGATTAAGCACTTGGGCTTCAGACCAGTTGTTTTACATTAGGAAGGTTTGTGGCAAGCACTGTGGTGGCAGGACAGGTAGCTTTCATCCTTCTAAGTTGGGAACTGCTGATTGAGAGCCCAGTGTCCAAGGGTATTAGTTCTGGTTTAGGCACTTGGGCTTCAGGCCAGTTACATTAAGAAGGTTCGTGGTCTGCACTCTTGTGGGAGAAGAGGCTGGACTCTGCCCTTCTGAGCTGGGAATTTCTGGTTAAAGGTTTATAGTGCCTGAATATTTGAACTGTATCTTACTGAAATTGGTACACCTTGTTTGCTCTAGCATAGACTAGATCCAGGCCTGCTGAATCTAGCTTTGCTTATATGCTTGTTGTTTGTTTGCTTGTTATTTCCCTGGAAACTAATTCCACCTAATACGCGGCTTCTCAGCACTTCTGTGGATCACTAGTGATATCTGCATTTCTTACTGTACTAGTTCCTTGTTTCACTTGAAAGAAAGTTACTGTTTGTTGTTTTTGCATTTAGTTACTTGTAACACATTGCACTCAAGTTACCTGGCACTTGCTCACTAAAGCAATTGTATAAGTCAGCACTAAAATTTAAAAGCACTACACCCTCACTCCCCACTGGCCCTTGTTTTCAATTATTAAGGAATTCCCAATATTATTCTAGCATGTCCAAAGGTCAGTTGTCAATCTCCTCTCCGGTCCAGCTGGTGAATCTGGGAATCTTGAGGCAATGTTATAACTGCCTCATGTACACAGACAACCCTCTCCTCCTCCCACATAACACAAATACTTAGGAGATGCAGCTATTTAGCCAAACTGGAGGCTGAGCTCTCTCAACTCAGGGACTGGCAAGACCAGACAGGAGGAGAAGGCAACTACACACACCACAAAACCAGCCTCACATAATGCTACCACACCACTGAATCAAACACATAAACACACAAAGACATACTGGAGGCTCTGAGTAAAATTTACCTAAACAGCAGAGGCCTCCAAAGCAGACACCCAAACAACTGCTACCTCAAGACACCCCACAAGCAACACATAAACCACAAAAGCAGTGTACAAAGCAGTCACAGCCCTTAAGGCCAAATACAACACCAAACATACTTGTCATAGGTGACTCCATAGTCAGACACACTGACGTCCCACTCACCAGGCTGAACAAGGAGAGGGTCACAGTAAGCTGCCTATCGGGCGCTAGAATCCGCCACATAACACAAGCACTCTGGTCACCCACGGCAAGTACAAATATGACACAGTCATTGTCCATGCTGGTGTGAACGACCTGAGACGTACCTCCCTGGACTACATGAAAAGAGACATAGAGGAGCTCTCTGATTATGTAGCCCAGGCAGGTATGACCCTGACCCTGAGCAGTATCCTTCCTTCACCAAGAATGATGCCACAATATAGAGACAAGATGATCAGCTTTGAATGACACCAGACATTAAGCCAATTGTTAAAGGGGATCCAGTGTCTGTCTGCCTGGGATGACATGCTTGACAAGCCACGCTGCTTCGCAAGGGACGGCTTGCACCTGTCACCCCTGGGATTCCGGATATTGGCTAAGGCTCTTGCCACCCCCATAGTACCTTTTTTAGGCAAGGCTCAAATTCTAAACCTATCACCCTAGAAAACAAAAATGGGAAGAAACTGAGGGTAATGCTGCTCAATGCCAGAAGTCTAAATCTCAAAATGCACGCACTCAAAACCCTTCTCAGTATGGAGAACATTGATGTCTGTGCTGTAACTGAAACCTGGTTCAAGGCTCCTCAGAGCACCCCGGCACTATTAGGTTTTACCTCATATCATGCGTTCCAGCCCCAAAACCAGGACCACACCACAAAAGGAGGGGGTGTATCCATATTCATAAAGGATACCCACACCTTCAGGTTGGTGGCAACGCACGAAGCTTTGGAAACCATCCAGGTGCAACTAAGCATAGGCAAAACTGCTCTACAAATTGTAGCATGCTACAGGCCACCCTCTCAAACTCAGGAACCCCACACAGCCTTCCTGAAGACACTGGAGGGTATAAATGTATCTCCAAACACCATCATATTGGGTGACTTCAACTACCCAAATATAGACTGGGAACATTACTCAAGCCCTAACTTTCTAGCCCAATGGTTCCTGGAGTTCATAAATTCAAATGCCATGGAACAGCTAGTCACTGTTCCCATGAGAGGAGAAAATATACTAGATCTCATTATCACAAACATGGGGACAAAATGCTCCACACCGGAAGTATATCCTCATTGGTGAGATCTGATCATAAACTAATCTCACTGCAAATCCACATCCCACCCCACCCCAAACAAAAGACCACAGTGAAGAACTTCTCTAAAGCAAACTTCACACTACTCAAGACTGGTGTGGTATCCTTCAAGGCCCCTGAGCCAGTGGAAACCACAACCCAAGTTGGAAGCCCTTAAAATGCCTTCTATGAGCACCTCCAGGACTGCATGGATCAGGCAATCCCAAATAAAACCAAGACTCTTTCCACAAAGGGCAAACGTCCAGTCTGGTCAGTCTGGTAGACCCCAGTCATTAACAAACTTTACAATAAGAGGAGAAAGCTATTACATGATAGAACAAAATCCATAAAAGGGAAGTCACCCCTGATCATTATTAGTAAAAAAATACGAGCACTCATAAAATCAACTAAGGCCAATTTTGAGAGAAAAATTGCCATGGATTCAAAGGACAATCATAAGGCCTTTTTCAGCTATGTTAGGAACCTATGTGGAAACTCCCAGATATGCTCAGAATTAGTCCAAAATGATACAAAAATCACTGAACCCACAGACATTGCCAACATACTGGCAGACAGGTTCAGTGCAAACTTCATCCCCCTCTCCCCCCCTAAAGGAGAGATAACTATCCCAGCAGAGTGTAGCCTCCCAGACATCTCAAATGCGCAGGTGAAAGCTGCTCTCTCTAAAGTTAAAAACACAGCATCAATAGGACCGGATGGTGTCCCCGGCTGTGTGCTACACGAGCTAAATGAGGAATTAAACCCGCACATAAGGCAGCTGTTTAATCTCAGCCTTACCATAGGATACATGCCCAAGGAGTGGTGTACGGCAACTATGGTCCCACTCCACAAAGGCGGTGCCTCTATGGACCCTGGTAATTACTACCCATAAGCTTAACAAGTCTAGTCTGCAAAGCTATGGAGAGGATCATAATGGAGCTCATAAACAAAGATATAGGGGACTTGCAGACATTGGACCTGACCCAGTTTGGCTTCCCGTCAAGGGCAGATCATGCCTTTGAACTTGGTCGACTTCTTCGAACAGTCACCAAGGCCATTGATGAGGGAAAGGCAGTCCATACAGCCTACCTTGACCTTGCAAAGGTTTTCACACAATACCCCACTCGGTATTGTAGAAAAACTTACCAGCTTAAATGTAACCCCATATGTCACAAGATGGGTTGCAAACTGGTTTAAGGACAGAACCCACAGGGTTAGAGTTGCTGGCGCTATGTCAGACTCCAAGCCGGTCACAAGTGGTGTCCCACAGGGCTCGGTCCTTGGCCCCTATTGTTCAGCATCTACTTCTCAGAAGTACAGGCCAACATGGGAGGACTTTATTGACAAAGTTTGCAGACGACTGCAAACTGGTGCCATAGTGGAAAGTGCATCGGACACGGATATCCTTCAGAAGGGACTCACGGAAACAGATAGCTGGTGCCAGAGCCATGGCCTGAAGTTAAACGCCAAAATGTATAGTCATACCCTTCGGGAAAAACAAGGTAACCCCAAGCTACCATATAGGTGGCAATCCACTAAGCACAAAAGAGGTTATCAGGGACCTGGGGACCCAGGTTGACAGTGGCCTTTCTTTGACACTCACGCTGCTAAAGTGGTTAGAAAGACCTTCTACATTGCCCACCTGATCATGAAGGGATTCACATCCAGATCTAGTGAGGTCATTGTTCCTGTACTCTTCACTTATCAGACCAATGATCGAGTACAATGCCCCATTCGGGATGTATCTCACCCGACATCTGCAGCAATTGAGAGACCCCAAAAGTTCCTCACCAAAAGGATAAAGGGACTCCAAAATCTGTCATATGCTGCCAGATTGAAGAAACTCCAGCTCTATTCAGTTGCATACCATCTGCTCAG
>NC_056741.1:448591081-448601081 GCF_019279795.1 Protopterus annectens | reverse complement strand
CAAACAGTGCACTCAATGCTAAACGCGTGCATTTTGCCTGAAACTATAAACTGCTGACCAGTCGAATATCCTACTCTCGTAATGGGGGCTGGCGTTTATTTAAACCCTGGGGACCCCTTATTTGCATTGAGTTTGCAACATGCAGTGAATGGGAAGGCGGGACTGACTGATCACAATAAATACCAGAAGTCAGAATGTGAATGTAACTCTGGCTGGTATCAGTTCAGCTATTTACAGTTTACAAGGATTTGTACTATTAGCAGCATGGATGGTTTAACTAATATTTTCAACATTCCGTTTTAAACATTCCATTTATTACAGAAATAAATATATTTGTTCTTTGAGTTACTGAAAGATGTGTCTAAACTCAGAATTTTGCATTGTTTATCCTGAAATTCGTAACGTTGCCAAAAGATTGTGATTAAAAGCACTAAGCAACCAGCCCTAGCCAAGCGAAAACGTGTTTTCTCCTTTTAATTTGCTTTGCAAAAGAACAAAGGAAATTTACAGACTAAATGCATCACTGAAGTAGATTTCTTATACTTTAAGATAAAATTTGTAAAATGTTATTCGGTGTCTCTTGTTTCGTGCTGACTCCATCTGCACCCCCCCCCCCCCAGTCAGCTCTTTGTAATGAAAACACATCAGACCTGAAGTAAGAAATTCATCGCTAATTAAACAAATGCTTAAATTAAGCCTGTTGGAACCAGCTGCTGTTAACAGAAAGCATGTATTTCTTTCAGCACTTTTTCCTGCTACTAACTTACCAGGTCCGCAATTCTCTCTCAACACTACATGCATCCAACATTCCTTTATTTACAAGATGCTAACAAACGTTAATGTTTGTGTTTTGTTAACAGACCGTCTTCTCACCCCAACTCTTATGTACATATTGCTTTTGACATAATGTGGCCTGCACTAGACAATCACTGCTTCTCAGTCTTTAGTATCTGATCATAGTTTTATGTTCGAGTGACATTTTATACCAAACAACCATAGCCACATTGTTGTGCTGCAATACTTGTAAAATATGAATGATAGTGGCTGCTCTTTCTGCATGGTGCAATTCAAAGAGCATATTTATTCACAGGTTGATATTCAAGAAATTGTCAGTATGATTTTTGTTGTCTTCTGTAGAAAAGAGTATGCATTCTTAAATGGCAAACAGCTAAATGGTGTTTTTATTGAAATGTAAGTCTGAAACTAGAACTTACCATAATTAAAAAATTAAAGGGTCCAAGAAAGAAGACCTGTTCTTAGTGAAAGTTATAAATTGTCAAAGTAGACAAGTAATTGGGGAATTTGGAGCATGAATGTAAAGTATCAGAAATATAAAGGATAAGATACTTAATAGTTTATTTGTAAGACTTTGTAAGTACCCCCACAGGTCTGCCAAGATCTAGGGAAAGACGCGTGTCATTTACCTGAACACACCTACCATTGTTTTATACATGTGCGATAGGGTAGAAGTTGTATAATTAAAATACACATGCTTGTTGTTTCCTTGGGGGGGGGGTGCTTTGAGAGGTATGGATGCATGGTATGTCATGCCCTAGGTTGTTGATTATTTGCTGCATTTTAAGGGTGCCCTCCTTTGTATAAGATGCCTAGTAACTATGAAGTGTTGTCGGTTTCTCAGTCATTCCCTGTTGCAATATTACCAGCTTACCACTTTTGTTCTTCAATGTAATGTAGGCAATTGATTCTTCCGGGGCAGTAGGCACTGAATTTGTCGATGAAACATTGATATGTAAAGTTGTTTGCCAGTAGCAACCTCTTCGTTAGTTATAGATTTCTTTAATGTGGAATTATTGTGATGATTTTACTTTTGCAAAGACTGTGCGCATTGAGTGATATTGGATTGTAATGACAGAAGTTTGAGTACACTTTTATGTTGAAATTTTATGAAATAGGTCGTTTTGTCATTATTCGTTCATATATCTTGTTTCATTGTTTATTAAAAGAATGTTTAAAACTACAAATTTAAAACACATTCTGACAAGTGGTGCTGTATTATACAAAGAATATAATCAGGAAGGTGAATCAAAGAACAAATGCATGTATGTAAGGCCCTAAAAGTGTATGCAAAGGAGCCTGTGGTTTAAAAATAGTCCAAAGGTAAACTTAATCCTCCAGTGGCAAGATACATTTTCTATGAATGTGGGTTTCATGCTGTTTCAATGAATGCGGGTTTCAAAGGCATAGAAGATTACAGCTCATGTAAATCTGTTTTCATTGTGAGACTGTTTGTTTAGCAAATTGCTATTTGTGTTTATACTATTTTATTTCAATACCTGCAATATGCACACTGATAGGTTTGAGCAGTGTTTATGGCAACTGGTGAGAAACAGCCAAGTAATGGAACACTGGAATGGTTAGGGGTAGGGGGTTGCTGCAGGAGGGTCTGTTCGGTGTGACAGTGATCCATTGCCTAGTGCCCTATTTGACCATTATCTAGCTCTGGTATTTAAAGTAGGAATACGTGCTCAAGGTAGTTAACTCATTTGTGCCTAGAGCCCGTGTGACGGTGATCCATTGCCTAGGGCCCTATTTGACCATTATCTAGCTCTGGTATTTAAAGTAGGAATACGTACTCAAAGGTAGTTAACTCATTTGCGCCTAGAGCCCTTAGCCAGTTTGTGTAACAGCTTAGCTAATAAGTGTGTTGAGGTATCTTTTCTTCTATGCATTTAAATAATTTTGAAACTGCTCGCTCTGCTTTATGTAAGTGAAACTGATCCAATTCTGTTTTATGCACCTGGAACTGCTCGGCTCTATTTTATGCAACTTAAACTGCTCGCTCTATTTTATGCACCTGGAATTGCTCCGGCTCTATTTTATGCATCTGAAACTGGTGTGTGTGCGTGTGTTTATATATATATATATATATATATATATATATATATATATATATATATATATATATATATATATATTACATTGTACTTTAGTAGCAAGTTTAGCTGTTTTATATTTGTCTATATTGTGATATTCCTGCTGTTAAGATAGCTTTCCATTTTAGTTTTTATTTAGTGTTGTGTGATAACTTGAGAATTGTAGTCATGTTTTCCATTTCCTACTCCCATGTGGCTTAACTGGGCACTCAGTTATATTATGCAAGAATAGCCATGTGGTGATCTTGGTTCTATTTTAAGAATAGGGTGGCTGGCTCCCTGGTTTTTAGATTGTAGGTGAATACAGAGTTTGAGTCCACATATATACTTTTGGGTTGCAAAGGAACTGAAATTGAATTTTGTATTAACATTATGTATACTTAACAAGCATGGGAGGAACTAAGTCAGTTTTTAAATGTTGTAAATCTGATTGCATGGCTTAAACCTCTATAGCTATTACATTTCATTGTGTTGTATGATACAGTACTTGAGTCAATGTGGTAGTTAAGAACTGCCCTTCCTGTGGCACAAGTTGAAAGGTAACCTTATGTCAAATTGTACGGTTGACAACTATGGAGGGTTTTGTCTCTTATTCTTAGGAAAGCAATTTCCATGGACTGCATTTCTGCTGAAATACCACTTTATTGTTTAATGAAGTCGTGTTCCAACCTAACCAGATATGCTGATAAGTTTGGTAGAGGTGATGGACAGCTATTGGCATATGTAAAAGGTGAACATACATGTCCAAACTCTAAAACTGTTGTGCTCAACCATTAGTAAACCTCTTTGCTGTCCCTTATTCTGTCTGACAGAGCAGACTGCTGTCAAACTCATTTATTGTAAACTACATTTATGCTATATATTTGATTAATGTCTGTTGTACATGTTGGTCAGTGATGTGATGGTGTACTGTGGCTGGTGTGCAAAGCATGCCTCCTTTGTTATACTATGACAAAGCATTCACTGATTTTCATGCATTTAAAAAATTGAAAGAAATGACTGGAGTGGCTTTTGTGGGAGTAACCTACAAATGGGCGTGGCTCAAGTAGGGGCGTTACTTGAGAATGGTGTGGGTGGGGCTTAAAGGGCGCCACAGCACTACTTCGCCTAGGGCGCCATTTCAGCTAAGGCCGGCCCTGTGCATGTATACATACCAACCCTTATATTTGTACCTCCCGACTGGCCTTCCAAAATGTTCTTTAGGCAAGGGCCCTTCCTATATGTAAACTGAACTAGGGGACCCAATTGCTGCAGCCCGTCAAACTCACTGATAGCGACTGCCCAAAATCTTTTTATAATAGAGCTGATTTCTGGGGCATCCAAACTATGTGTCATTACATACCTCATGGACTGATTAACGGACTGAGGATTCTCATCTGTCCCATTATCTACATTCAGTGACCCCTGATGGAAATTCAATAGCGGTTGGTAAAATCCAACCCTTCTCTTCTGCTGTACCTCCATTATTAGCTCTACCAACATGGGGTTCGGGTAGCCTCTATTAGAAAACAATTCTTTGATGTTTTCCATTTCTACCACAAAATCATCATCTAAGGTCACCATTCCAGCTGATCGGACTAACTGTCCTTTCACGATGGCACGTTTTTGGTGATATGGATGATTACTCTCGAAATGAAGGTAGCTATTGGACCACATCGGCTTTCGATAAATCTTGGCTACCATGCACCCATTTTCAGGTGATTTTATTAACTCCACATCTAAATAAGACACCCTCATTTCATGATACTCCCAGGTGAATTTCAAAAACTCAGTGGAATTGTTGAACTCCTTCACCAAACTGTCCGCTACCTCCCTATTTCCTTCCATAACAATAAAAATATCATCCAAAAACCTTGTATACAGATGGACCCTCTCTGCTAAAAATGGATGCTTGAACACAAAATTGCTCTCCCACGATGCCAAAACCAAACTGGCAACGCTCCCCCCACATGGTGACCCCATTGGGACCCCTTTTATCTGATGATAATATTTCTGATTGAATGTCACAAAATTGCAAGTGAGAATTATGTCTAAAAGCTCTCTCACCATTAAGATCTCCTCTTTTGGGGCGCCCCTTGTCCATAACCTTTCCTCTACCCATTCTAACGCAATGTCATGGGGTATGGAAGAGTACAAGTCAATCACATCTATGGTTAGAAAGACATCACCTGGATTCAGGGTATAAGAATTCACCCTTGCCAGAAAAGACCATGAATCCTTAGATATCTGCTCTTCGAGTTTGACGTATTTTTTCAATATGGTATCCACCACCTTGGCTGCTGCATAAGTTATGCTCCCTTTCGCACTAACCAGTTGTCTCATTGGTGGATCATGGACATCCTTGTGGATTTTAGGATTTCCAAAAACCACTGGTATTCTCGGAGATGCCATAGTTATATAATTAAAAACACTCTTGTTTATAGACCCATTCATGTACATGTCTTCAAAGTACATCTGGATCCTAGTTAAATGCCCATTCAACTCATTCAAGGAAATAGGCACATAGGAAATGGGCAGTCGCTATCAGTGAATTTGACGGGCTGCAGCAATTGGGTCCCCTAGTTCAGTTTACATATAGGAAGGGCCCTGGCCTAAAGAACATTTTGGAAGGCCAGTCGGGAGGTACAAATATAAGGGCTGGTATGTATACATGCAATTCATGTAGATATTGCAGATTTGTCAAAACGGGGCGACAGTTTTCTATCCGGAACAACAGCTATACAGTAAAAGGAAGATATAACTGTAAAAGTTCTCATGTTGTATATGTGGTGGTATGTCTTTCCTGTCCATGTTTCTATGTGGGGAAAACGGACAGGAAACTGTGCCAACGCATATATGAACATGATTATGCTATAAAAAAGAACAAGGAAGAAAATGCCCGAGCTAAACACATTCAAGAGCATCCTGAGCATGGATTTGGCTTTATGGCTATTGATCATATAAATACCAGACATGGAAAAGGGAAGGATTCATTATTATTAGAAAGGAAGGAATTGCTTTGGCAATTGAGACTCAGAGCATTTGCTTCTCCAGGTCTCAATGGCATGTTGTCCATTTCATGCATTTTAAAGTTAAAGAGCCTGGAGAGGTAGTTAAATTCAATACGGGGTATTTTAATGAGTTTATATTTATGCATGTTTACATGAATAAAATTTTATAAAAATTTTACATAAATGTTATATAATTTTTATAAAAATTTTTTTAGATGTTGAACCCCATCACAATTGGTAAATAGGAGAGTCACATATAGAAACGGAGCAGTGAATTTTATGCAGTTTGGGAATTTGTTTTTGCTGCATCAGGTTTTTAGTTAGAATATGTACATTTATAATTATAATGTTCATATTTGACTTCATTATAATATTATTTTTTATTATTTTTTATTTATTTTTTATATATATATTCTTTTATTATTGTATTTTTAATTCCATTCATCTCATTTTTAAGTGGAATTATATTATTGTATGAATACTTGAGTGTGATGATCATAGTGATGGAAAGAGGGTGCGCTATCCCTTTAAGTCAATTTGAGGAAGTGATGTCATTACTCAGAGTTTTTAAAGCCAAGAGTACTGTTGAATCTTTTTTTGGATACATTGTTTCTGAAGAAGTTAGTCTGTGGACTGACGAAAAGCTATATTTTTAAGGCTTAAATAAAGCAGTTTTGCCAGAGTTTTTCCAGTTTTCAGCTTTCAGTTTTTCGCTTATTGGATTTATCTGCTTGTATAGCTGCTTATTTTGGGTGTACTCCAGCTGAGTTTGCTGTTGGATTTCCTTTGGGAGTTTACAGGCCATTGGTTTCCTTTGTGTGGTATATATATATAAATCACAGATGCACACACACACACACACACACACAATATATATATATATATATATATATATATATATATATATATATATATACATATATGTGTGTGTGTGTATACACACACACACACACACAGACATACATGCTTGTACTACCAGAACCTCACTTCTTTATTCTTAACTATATGAACTCTCTCATTCAACTCATATCACCAGACCATGAATATCGTATGCACCGATGCAGGTCTGCACACTACAAACTACTCCATGCACCCACTGCTCTATTTACTGACTCTATATCTCATATACTCATATTATCAATCCCCACCTACACAGAGTGCTGTTGGCAGCAGTGCACACTGTGACCTTCTCTATCTGCAGTCTTTAATCTCTCTCCCCCTCACTCAAGTTCCAAATCAACAGTTAGAGAATGCAATTATAGTAGCTGTGTATATGTTCACCTACTCTACTCTAGTCCACTCCTTTTAAACTCACTCTTCCACCTGTCATCAATCCCTAATTGCTGAGTGCATTGGTAGCAGTTGTGGACACTGTGACCTAATTTATTCATCTCTGATCTATTTACTCCCTCCTAATCATGTCATTAATCCCTAATTACAGAATCCATACTTGGCAGCTTTGGACACTGTCATTTTTTCCTATACATTGACTGCAGGATGTTTGAGGACAGCTGTGTACACTGCAGACTTTCATCCTTTTTTCTACTTCTTTCACTGATTGTCTCCACTGATAATTTCACTTTTACTTTCTCTCTAACTCTCTCACTCATCCTACATACAGTCATCCCCTGCTTGTACCATATAGTAGAGACAGTGCTATACGTTGGCATCCTCCCTTGCTAGGCTTACTCTGACTCAACAAACAACCAAAGAATTTGTTTTGCAAATCACATCTCATTTTCACAGTATTTCATTCCACATCCTCTTCATTGCTTCTTTCCTTTTACCACACCATACTTCTCAACTATCCAGATTTTTGCAAAATGTCCTAATTTTTGCCACATATTTTTGGTCTGCTCCTCTTAAATTTGTGATTTTCTGGCAAACAATTCAGGACTGAAGTCAGTAAATAATGACATGTATTTTAGTTTCAGACTTCATATCCTTCAGAAAATGCACACTAATGCAAAGCCTATTATTCTAGCAAATGTCTAAGTTTATAAGAGCAATATTTAAAATGTGTCCCCATTTTTTGGACTTCGTTCTCTCCCTATTATTTTAGGCTTTGTCCAGATTTCTTGTGTTAAGAAGTTGAGAGGTATGAACCACACTGTCCAGTCTCTCAGAATCAGCTATTATGCTATAACTTCTGCATACTGCTGTACATCTTTTAACCTCTGCCTTTGGCATCCCTTTCCTAACTTTAAAATCCTGTCCTTATGACGAGTAGCAATATCAGCATAGTCAGCTCTGTGGCACAGAGGGATAAAGCCCTGGCTACATCTCAGACAACTTGGGACTGAATAGCAGCCTGGGCATTGAAGGGATTGGCAAAGGGGATAGAGAGGAATTATGAGGCAATGCTTGCTCTCATCTCTTAGAAGGCCCATTGCTTGCCAAACCCTGGGTGTAATTCTAGGCATGCTGAGTGGGAACTAGTTATGGCATAAGCAGATCCTCCTAATTTCTTAAGAAACATGCCAGCGACTCTCCTACCTCTTGACACTGGGAGGTATGAAGAGGGTATAGGGCTTTTGCATTAGTGAGGAATGAGTAAGCAGGTTGAGTAGATGAGGAGGCTTGACAGAAACCAGAAAATGAGAGCAAAAAAAAAAAAAAAAAGTCACAGACACGGGTATATATCATTTCATGACTGTAACGGGGATATCCCTGCATCAGTGGTGGAGTGATGTAGCTTATATTGTGACTGAATAGAACAAGATAATTGAAAGTGCCTAAATTGGGTAAAAGTGTATGTGAGTTGTGTTTGGGGAATATCTGGTCTCAGACATGGATGATGTATTTTCAGATCAGTGTATAATATTTTGATTATAATACTAAAGTAGAAGATAGATGGTAGGCCATCTTTTTCTCTGGCTGCCTTTTGTATTAGTTTATACTAGATTATATTTATTTGAGATGTGGTTTATCAAAATGATTGTATAAAATACTCAAAGAAAATACCAGCTGCTTGGGGACTGACAGTTTAGGATTATAAAGAAATGGGTTTCTTATTTATAAAATTTGTTGATGCTGAATTATGTTTTATGTCTTGTGAGAGACTTTTAGAAGGATGATGCATTGTGTTATCTTTAAGTAAGTGGTTGGACAATGATTGTTCAAAAGATGATTATGAAGAGCTGAAGATGTATGAGAAGGGACAATGTTGAGCTGTGTGTCCTTGCTGGGTTGCTGTCATTTGAAAATTTACAAGATAGGTCCACAATTTCTTATAGGTGTAAAGGATGTTCAGTTTTAATATTTATTTGAGAATTTTAAAATATTGGAATAAGGAAGTGATGTATCAATAGCCAGTGCTATTGTATTTAAGAGTTTAGTACTGTTGAAAGTAAGGTGATATATAAATAAGTTTGCCATGCATTGTGATAGCAGCCATTAGAGGATAGATGCTTTATTTTATGTCATGTGTCACGGAACTTTTTTTAGAAGAATGGTTAAATGACAGATCACAATATGATATATTATGACTGTTTGCAATGAAGAGATAAAGAAGATGTTGTAATTTGCTTTAAAAATAAAATAACATTTCATTAATTCAGTTACAAGTAAAAGAACAACTTCTTTGAAATATCATCAGGGACTTTGCTTCCAAAGCTAAATCATATGCCATGTCAAAGAACCTTCCCCCACACAATCACAGGCCTACCTAAACAATATTCAGTTTCACCCAACCACTGCTTTTTTTCTACTTCTCTTCAATTTCATTTACAACAGTCTGTTGTCGGGGGGGGGGGAGTGTGGGGGCAAAGCCCCCCCCCCACTTTATGCAATGTTTTAATGTCTTTTTTTTTTATTTATTTTTTTTGGGAACGGTGTTTTTTTTTCCCTGGGGAAAAAAATCGCTGTTCTGGTTGTTCAATGTTTTGTGAATTCGAACTTTAGAGTTCAATATAACAACGTTCAATCATCTGATCGTTCGTTGTTATAATATCGACCCCGGGGTTGGTGTATATAATTAGAGGGCTATGTGGAGGAGTGCAGACCCCCAAGAAGAGGATTCTGTAAATAATGTACCCTCCTTATGTGGGGGGGCTGAGCCCCCACACTGCCCACTAATTATATATACCAACACCAAGATTGCACTATAGTGGGGAA
>NC_056741.1:448547565-448590581 GCF_019279795.1 Protopterus annectens | reverse complement strand
ACAGGTGCAAAGCCATCTCTTGCGAAGCAACCCGGCTTGTCAAGCATGTCATCCCAGGCTGACAGACACTGAATCCCCTTTGAATGACACCAGAAGCTTAGCCAATTGTTGAAATTGATCATTTTTTCTTTATACTGAGGTATCATTCTTGGTGAGGGCAGGATGCTACTCAGGGTCAGGGTCATACCCGCCTTGCCTACATGATCAGAGAGCTCTTCCATGTCTCTTTTCATGTAGTCCAGGGAGGTACGTCTCAGGTCATTCACACCAACATGAACAATGACAGAATCATATTTGTACTTGTTCTGGAGTGACCTGAGTGCTTGTGTTATGTGGTGGATTCTGGCTCCCGACAGGCAGCAAATAGTAACCTTCTCCTTGTCCAGCCTAGTGAGTGGGGCGTCAGTGTGCCTGAATATTGAGTCACCTATTACTAGTGTGTTAGGTATGTTATTTCGCCTTAAGGCTGTGATTGTGCGGCACATTTATTTTGTTTTTTATGTATTGTCTGGTTTGTGATGGGAGGTGCAGGTTTTGTGGGTGTCTGCTTTGGAGCTCTCTGATGCTTTTGCAGGTTTTTATTTAGAGCCTCCGAGTATGATTTTGTGTATTTATGTGTACTTTTTGCCAGTGATGGTTTAGTAGGTCTATGTGAGGCTGGAGGTGTGGTGCAAGTGTTAACCTTGGTAAATTTGTCATTTGCACCTTGCCTAAAAAAGGCACTATAGGGGCAGCAAAAACCTTAGCCAGTATCCGGAATCCCAGCGGTGACAGGTGCAGGCCATCTCTGGCAAAGCATTGTGGTCTGTCAACCATGTCATCCAAGGCAGACATATACTGGATCCCTTTAGAATGACACCAGAAGCTTACCCAATTGTTGAAGTCAATCATTTTGTCCTTGTATTGCGGTATCATTCTGGGTGATGGCAGAATGCTATTCAGGGCTAGGGTCCATACCTGCCTGGGCTACAAGTTCGGAGAGCTCTTCCATGTCTCTTTTCATGTAGTCCAGGGAGGTACATCTCAGGTCATTCACACCAACATGGACAATGACAGAGCCATATTTATACTTGTTGTGGAGTGACCTGAGTGTGTGGGTTATGTGGCGGATCCTGGCACCCGACAGGCAGCTGACAGTAACCTTCTAGTTGTTTAGCCTGATGAGTGGGACATCAATGTGCCTGACTATAGAGTCACCTATGACTAGTGTGTTGGGTACATTGTTTTGCCTTATTAGCTGTGGTTGAGTGGCACACTGAGTCTGCGGGCTATGTGTCATTTGGGTTGTGTTGGGGGGTGGAGGTTGCTTGCATTTCTGCTTTGGAGGTCTCTGTTGCTTGAGCAGATTATTATTGAGAGCCTCCACAAATGTTTTTGTGTTTCTATGTGTGGATTTTGGTGGTGTAGATTTAGTGAGACTATGTGATGAGTGTGGTGTGGTGCAAGTGTTTACCTTCTCCTCTTGACTGTCAAGTTCATTCTTGGTTGGAGAGAGCTTTACCTCCAGTTTAGCTAGATAAGTGCATCTCTCACAGGTTGTAGTGTTGGGTGGTAGGAGGAGAGGGTTGTCTGTGTACATGAGGCAATTTGTATGATTTATAATCAGGGAACAGCACAGCTCTATTTGCATCACCTCCTTCAGAAAGGGTGTTGTGTGGTCTTTCACACTAGAAAAATTGCTAATTGGTAGTAGTCACTTGCAATTGGCAATGTTCTGTAACCTGTTATGAATTAGATAGAAAAATAATCCAGTTATGGGTGCATTGATTGACCCACAGGGGAGATGTAACACAATACTTGAGTTGTAGGGTCCTTCTACTTAGGCTGAACTAAGTCTACTAATGTTTCTGGGACTTTGAACCACTCATGGTTCTGACCAAGGCAGCTTTCCTGGGACCTTCTCATCTGTATTATCAAAATATAGGAGTGAGCATTTGGACTCTTTTTTTTCCTCATCTCTACCGTCTTATCAGCTGTATCATTCACATAAACGGGTCAGTTGTGCTGCATCCTGATCGGAATATGTGCTGCTCATCACCCTTGTTACACTGTACTGCCATGTGTATCCATTCACCCTCTCCATAAGTTTCATGCAATGTGACAGGATTTTGATGGCTCTGTAGGGATCACAGTGGTGGATATCCTATTTCTTCTTGTAGACTGGCACAAGTACGGTGATCCTGCAGTTACCTGGGATATGCCGTTCTCTCCACTCTGTTACAAGTAGCTTCTGGAGCCAATTCTCTCATATCTCAGCAAGCATGTTTATTATATCCGCTGTGACATTTACTGAACCTGTAGCTGTACATGACTTGAATTTCCTTAGTGAAAGTTTTGCACCTTACAGGGTGGTATCCTGTTCTTCTCATGTTGTATCCTGTTTCTGGGGCAGTGTAGCATCTGTGGTCATTATCGTAATTGGTGAGCTGCTTTAAGTACTTCCTCCATCTTCCTTTGATGTACTGCGTACAGGAGAGCATGTTGTTGCTGGCATCCCTCATGAAGTGTGTCTGTCAGTGCTCTTTATCTGGAAGTAATGGCCTTGCAATCTGATGTTTCTTTGTGGCACCTACCAAGTCTGTTTGCATTTGCATGTCTAGTGCCTCCAATGCCGTGTTCTGTGCTAATGCAACTCCTTTCTTACCTTCATTGTTAGTCAATCTCTATTCCTTCCTACCCTGGGTGGTCATTCCAATCTCCCACTTTTGTATGGACTCCGCATTTCTTTTGCGTAGATCCTGTACTGCTGCATTACTCCACATGCTTTCCTTTATTACTTTATGGAAATACATGGGTAGGCCATAACTCATTTCTGTAGTCCTCACACATGCAGTTTTAAGGTTCTGCCACTCTTCAAGTAGGTTCGTAGAAGATAACTGTGTAATCTGTGGTTATTCTGCAGTACCTTTTCCTCACTAGGAGAAATGTATCTGAGTTGGATATTGGCCACTCGTGTACATGGACTTGTGACTGTCTTACTCAACCATGTGTTGGCTACTATCAAGCCATGATGACCCACCAATGAGAAGCCAGACAGTGCTGATATCCTGTTCTGTCTGTCACAATAAATGCATTCAAGTCACACATTATCAAAACCGATTCATGATGCCCAGCTTTATATAGTGTCTGACTACACTCTTTGGCTCGCTATCACAACCCTGCAGTGGGGCATAGTGTAGTATTCATAATGTCAGCCTATCCTCACACTGGAGTCTGATTGCCATGGGTATGTCACTAATTCTGACTTGATCCCTCACTGCCTTCTGAAGCCCTTCTCTCACCACAATTCACAGATGATTTCTAGCCTGTCTGCCCCCAAAGTAGTAGACTGTGGATCCCAAGACATGTGCCTTTCCTGCACTGCCCTTCCATCTAGTCTCCTGGAAACATTGGATGTTCATCCTCCACCTTAGCATCATGTCATCTATGTCCAAGCTGCATCCTGTCAGTGAACCTACACCAGGCTAGCAATTCACAGTTCCTGTTTGACAGGTTCATAGATTATGCGTCTTTCAGTTGCTCAACACAGCTACCAAAGGTAACCCAGGATGGGTAACTACAGACCAGCCAGCCAGTAGCTTATTGACCAGTGGCTGCTGAGTTGTGTGGCAGGCACACAGTTAATAGTGGGCACATACACATTTTGTGAATAGCAGCAAAAGTTTAACATAATTTATGTTTTTGGTAGTGGGTGAAAAATGACAGGGGTAAGCAGTAGATTTCCTATTTAACACCTATCGTTGTTGCCACAACAGAAGCAAGGATGCATGGTGATATCCTAAAATGAAGAATATTTTTGAAAATATATACTGAGGGGAGAAGACATTGGAAAGGTGCAGAGAGTACTGTACGCATGACCAAGGGTCATATAATTAGCCAAGAACTGTTAGGGAGAAATGATCACTAGTGATTAGAGATGCTGATGCTAGGTTGTTGCACATGAATTCATGGAATCTACAGTGGTATTGCAGAAGAAAGGGGTTTCCTAGGGTTGCGTCAAAAGTTGTTAGTTATGCATTACAGGTGTTCATTTAGCCCGAAAACACAGGACTGGGTTTCAAGTCTTCTAACATTTTCCGTATAAGGTGTGTATGTCTATGTATTCATTGTCTGGAAGAAGAATTTTGCACCAAGTGTGCATGCCTGGTGCTTTACATTGTGCTGTAAGTGTACCTAGAAGACAGAGAGATACTGTTCAGTGGGCTGATGTAGACATAAGGGGAGTTAGGATGACTGCACTTCTGTATTTTTCTCGTTGTGTTTCTCAGTTGTCCACTGAAAATGGGTTGCTTACTGTCAATGCAATGCAAATAGTTAATAACCTTTTCTGCTTTACAATTATTTTGCATTGTGATTGTTATTTAATATTTGTATATTGTCACTTTACCTTTACTTATGTTTTCTGGGGCTTTCCCCCTCGGGTCTCCACTGAAAATGGGTTTGTTTGCAAACTCAGTTGGACTAACCCAGTTAACAAATGTGAAATAAATAAATAAATAAATAAAATTGCCACAGTATGGTGTGAACAATAGCCATTGTCACCCAAAATGCCTGCCATCCGTTTGGTGACTTGCCTTATGTTACATGACTTTCGTAAACAGTTTGGTACACCTGTAAGGAGACCAGTGTTTTGAAGTCAGATGGTGAAGTGGAATAGTGATTGCACAAACATGGCTGTCCATTTGATTTGAGCTACTTTATGATGACCTGGTTGTGCTTAGATGTAACTGCTTGGTGACACAAGAACTAATTAAGTATACTTTAATTCTTACCTCAGATCCTTCATATATCCTCCTAATTAAGTTCATTATTGTATCAGGGGAATGCAAATGCTTCCATTGCCATACTCATAAAATCCCAGCTTATTCTGTCAAATGCTTTCTCTGCATCAAGACCCACCAACATCAATGTTATTTCCTTTCAATCTGCTTCTCTTTGGATCATCATTGCTCTTTTAATGTTACCTCCCTTCCACAAAACCACATTGATCCATATATATCAATTTTGCCAAACCCTTTGCCATTCTTTTAGCTAGTATAGTCATAAACACTTTATAATCTTGGTTTAAAATTGAAATGGGTCTATATAAAGCTGAGTATAATGGGTCTTTATCATCCTTAGGTAATACAGCCACCACAGCTTTCTTCCAAGATGTTGGTGCTTCCACTCTTTTTAAAATATCGGTAAACAAAATATTCCAGATCTATATCACTTTCTTATCTCATAACAATGCAACCTTCTAAATGAATACCATCATTTTTTACTGGAGGCTTCCCTGCAGATTGATTATGTTTTATCTCCTCTCCTATTTGAACTATTAGTTTTTGAGCCTCACCTTCCTCTAACTGTGGCATAATTGAGTCTTCCATAAATATGTCTTTCTATTTGTGCTCTTTCTTCTTTTCCACATTCCTCTGCTTTATATGAATTTTCATAACATTTCCAAAATATCTCTAATACCACTATAGGATCTCTAGTTATTATTTGTGTCATAGGCTTCCTAAGTTTGGTGACAACCCTTTCTACTTTCTATTGTCTAAGTCCTTGTGCTAAAAGATTTTGTGCTCTGTAGTTATCAAAAATAGTTGCTTAACACTTTCAGGATGTCTGCACACTGATCAACAGCTTGACTTCAGCTCTCACAGTGATAAAACAGAAATTGAGAAACTGCAGCTGTCAATTTGAGTAAAATTCAGTTAGTGGCTAGTAAGTGCACTGCCTGGATGCCTACAAAGAAGTAACTATGTCCTCTGCCATAAATAAACTCTACAACAGAAGGAAGAAACTGTTGCAAAAGAGAGTAAAATCCCATGAGTGGAGGAGTTCCCTGGCCAGCCTCAGTAAGAAGTTGATATCCCTTATAAGATCCTCCAAAGCTAGCTATGAAAACAAAATTGCCACTGATTCTAGGGACAACCAGAAAGCATTTATTTATTTATGTATTTATTTATTTATTTATTTACATTTGTTGACCGGGAGTGTCCGACTGGACGTAGGTCCATTTTCAGCAGAGGCCCAGGGAGAAAAGCTCCACAGTTAAAACAACCAGAAAGCATTCTATAGTTATGCCAAGAATCATAATGGCAACACCCAGATCTACTCTGAGTTACAGAACAACAGCATGAAAATTACAGAACCAACTGATATTGCCAACATCCTAGCACATAGGTTCAGTGCTAGCTTCACCCCCCCACCCCCTAAAGGGCCCATATCTATACAGGAAGAATGCAGAGTCCCTGTAATCACAACTACGCAGGCAAAAGCTGCACTCTCTAAAGCCAAAAACACAGCATCCATGGGACCGGACAACTTCCCAGGCTGCATTTTACATGAACTTCAGAACAAACTGTCTCCCCACCTAAACACCATGTTCAATCATAGTCTCACATTAGGCTTTGTGCCCACTGAATGGCACACAGCAACAGTTATCCCACTCCACAAAGGGGGAGCCACCACTGATCCTGGGAACTATCGGCCTATTAGCCTGATGAGCCTGGTCTGTAAGGCCATGGAATGTATCATCATGGAACTCATAAACAAAGACTTTGGTAACCTCCAGACTCTGGACCCCACCCAGTTCGGGTTTGTGAAAGGCAGATCATGCCTCCTAAACCTAATTGACTTCTTTGAGGCAGTCACCAAAGCTGTAGACGAGGGTAAGGTGGTTCACACAGCCTATCTTGATCTCGCCAAGGCTTTTGACACCATCCCCCATTCTGGAAGTATAGGTAAATTCACTAAACTAGGTATAAATCCCTACATCACAAGATGGGTTGCCAATTGGCTCACTGACAGAACCCACACTATAAACGTTGCAGACTCCAAATCTGACTTCAAACCAGTGACAAGTGGAGTACCACAGGGTTCAGTCCTGGGTCCTCTCCTGTTTGGTATCTACTTCTCTGAAGTACAGGCTAACGCAGAAGGCCTTTGGCAAATGAAGCTGGCAGATGACTGCAAACTAGGAGCCATAGCTGAGTCCCCAAATGATGGGCCTCACTGAGACAGATGGCTGGTGTCAGAGCCATGGCCTCAAGCTCAATGCCAAAAAGTGCATTTTCGTCCCCTTTGGTAAAAACTCTCTACCCATGAACTACCACATAGGCGGCAGTCTACTTAACGCCAAATGTGTGATAAGAGGCCTGGGGACCCAGGTGGACAGTAGTCTCTCCTTTGATAATCACATCGCCACAGTAGCCAGGAAATCCTTCTACGTGGCACACCTCATCACAAAAGGATTCTCATCTAGGAAAAAAAAGAGATCATTGTTCCCCTCTGCTCGACACTCATTTGACCCATTATAGAGTACAATGCCCCTTTTGGAATGTACCTCACAAGACATCTGCAGCAGCTGGAAAGGCCACAGAAGTACCTCACAAAGAGGATTACTGGCCTCATACAGATGCCCTACACTGACCGTCTCAAAAAACTCCAGCTTTACTCCGTAGCATATTGCCTACTCTGAGGTGATCTCTTCCTAACATATAAAGCTATGTCAAACCCAGAGCTGTTGGACATGCTACACCTAAAGAAATCCCAATCCCTCTGAGCTATATGCTCTAGGGACCTAAACCTTGTCATCACAATAAACAGGACATGCTGGAGGGATAGATTCCAGAGACTTCCCATACTCTGGAACAAGCTACCCATCTATGTCAAGCAAAGTTCCATATTAGCATTCTTCAAGAAAAAAATCTTGATAAATGGATGGGAAATAGGAAATACACCCTGGGGATCATTTTGGTGGATCTGCTCAACAGGGGCACAGGAAAATAACTTTCTTGGGTGGCATAAGCCAGGGAACCTTGTTGGCTAGGCTTACTTGCTCCTTGGGCCGATAGCCTAGTACCTACCTATGCACCTATGAACCTATAAGAGAGTCTGGAAGAAAATCAACTAGGAAAATGTGAAGAGAAAACACTGATTGTGAAGAATCTTGCAACTCTGCAGCAAAAAGCAGTTCACGCTCCACCTTTGGTGTAAGATATGACTTCAAATAACCTAGAGGATAAAATAAGCCAAATACGCTCAAAGCTGATTAAAATAAATGAAACACTGAAAGAGTACATCAATTCAGATATCCAAAGGCTGGAAAATGGAAGAAGCTTTAAACAGAATTTCAGATGAGTTGAGAAAACTGCAAAAAATCAGAGGGGGAAATGAAGAAAAGGCTGGCTGAATATGAAAATGCTCAAGAAGAGATGATCCAAAAATGACAGAATTAGAGGACAGTGCACATAGAGAAAACCTGAGATTTTCAGCCGTACCAGTGAAACAAGAAGGAATAGACTGAATTAATTTTATGAAGGCACAAATAAGCAACTGGACTGGTATTCCCTAGCAGGAACTGTTAACTGAATAGCACACTTGTGTGAAAACTCCAAATATGGCTATGAGAAAATAACTAAGACCTTTGTTAGTAAAGATGCAAGCCTACCAACAGAAAGAGTTGATTCTGAAAAAAACTGTGGTAAAAGGTCAAATTATTAAAATTTGGAAACAGTAAAGTATTTGCTGAAATGATTATTCACTGTACACCAGACACACCAGACAGAAGAGAGAGAAATGTATTCCAGTAATCAGGAAATCTTGAGAGGTGGGTGTGATATTCAAGCTGTTGTATCCAACTGTATTCAGAATTTTTTTTTCCTGGAGGATTAAAGTCATTCTTTGATGTATAACAGGCTAAGGAGGAAATGCAAGTTTGTCCAACAAAAAATGAGCCAACAAGAAGAAAGGATCCTGCTTCTCATTCATCTGATAATAAAACACACAGGCAGTCTTTGCCAGTGAAATCTTTTCCACTGTTCCAAGGAAGATGCTTGAGATACAGAGATGAACAGGAAGAAGACCAGCAACATGGAAATTAGTGAATAAACGTGAGACTGCAAAGCATCAATCACATTTGTGAAATACAGCTGTATAAGAATAATTAGAAAGACTGAACTTTTGTTGACTTTGCTCAACTTGCTTGGAACCAAAAGGCATTATTTGCCTTACTTCATGTCATTAATGTTTGGAAGAACGCTGAGGGGAGAGGAAGAGGAAGGAAAAAAGTAGCTGTTAAGTAAAATATTTTTTTTTTCTTAACGGTATTTCTATGAACATTTTCAAAGTATAAATTGCATATTATAGTAAAGTATTTTAGTTGTCACTGTATATGATAAAGTTATTAGAGTAAACAGATGCCTTTTTTCCTTAATTGGCTGTAATCTTGATTTGTTGAGATGGGTGTAAAATTATACAGCTCACAATAAATGTAGAGCTGATATGTTTTCTCTTACTTCTGCATAAGTGAATGTCTGGATTAAGAATCTAATAGCACATTTTAAGTGGAAACAAGTAAATATGAGAACACCAAATATAATGAAAACATTTTCTTTAGCAATAAATATTTCAGCTTGTCCTTGACTTCCACAGTGGTGCAGCGGTAGCATTGTTGCCTCACAGCAAGAGGTTCTCCCGTTCAATTCTCGGCTTGGGGTGGGAGTGCCTTCTGTGTGGAGTCTGCATGTCATCCCCGTGGTCGAGTGGGCGTTTGAAAGACATGCGTTG
This sequence comes from Protopterus annectens, assembly GCF_019279795.1. Classification (NCBI taxonomy): domain Eukaryota; kingdom Metazoa; phylum Chordata; order Ceratodontiformes; family Protopteridae; genus Protopterus; species Protopterus annectens. Next base: position 448,581,026 of record NC_056741.1, on the reverse strand, counting down.
AATGGGCGTGCCATTGTTGAAGGTTGGGCGTCGGGCTGGCAACTCGACACCATAAAAAAAAAAAAAAAAAACAACTGCTAATCATTTGCGGACCAGAGTTCCACTGTGGTGACCCCTAACTGGGAAAAGCCGAAAGACAAACAACAACAACATTTCAGCTTGTCCTTCAGGCTGAAATAGAGGATTTCATTTACCTTCTTTCTCTTACTTTTCCAAGAGACAAGCTGATAATAAGGAAGTAAAAGAAAGAACACTCATTGGTACCTTCATGGCTAAAAGTTAATTATTTCTCAAAGTATGCAAGTAGTTTTCACATCTGGGGAGGGGGAATAAAGATTAAAAAATGAACAGACACAAAATACTGTAAGAAGGCAGGGTTTTTCCTTCTCAGTTGATACCTGATATCTGGCCTAAATGTATGTGCTGAATTCCTGACCCTTAGTAGCTTTCCACAGAGCATCACTAGAGGGAGGAGGAAGATTAGACCAATTGTCTGAGGGCTCTGAGACCACCACAGCAGGTATATATCTGTCTCATACCAGGATAAAGAGGCATTCAGTTGCATCCTAAACCCTCTTTACTGATTTTTCTTTCCTTCATCAACTGAAGGGGGATGTCTGATGAAGATAAATTGGTAGCCATGAACATCCAAGCCAAAATTTTTGTTAGTTGGATCTCTCAAAAGAGTCTAAGGCTATTCAGTCTACTCTGAACAGTTTTTGGGGTAAATGACAAACATCAGAAGACTATATATCATGAATTTCACTAAGGCAGAAAAAGCAGACTTCCAAGAGGGATACACGTTGAAGTACAGCTTAATTCTAGCTCTCCCAGTGTGAAAACAGAAACTCAGTAGAGAAGGCAGTGGACTTTTGTGTTTCTGGATGACTTTCAGTAACTGGCTAGTAAGTGCACTGCCTGGATGCCAGGAAAAAAGAAATAAGAAATACAGAAGACTCAAAAGAAAATCAGCTACAAAGAGGAAAAAACAGTGACTGGGAAATGTGCTGGAGCTGTTCAACAGAAAGGAGTGCAAGCTCCAGACATGACTTCCAGTAAACTAGAGGAAAGTATAAGACAACTGCAAACTGACCTGATTAAAATAAAGGAAACACTGATGGAGTATATTAACTCAAACAACAAAAGGCAGGAACAATGGAAGAAGCTTTAAACAGGTATTCAGATGAGGTGATAAAACTGCAAAAATTAGAGGATGAAATGAAGAAAAGGCAGGCTGAATATGAGAATGCTCAAGAAGAGATGTTTCAAAAATTAATACAATTAGAGGAGAGAGAGCACATAAGGAAAACAAGATTTTCAGCTGTACCAAAGAAGAAGAAGAAGAAGAAGGAACAGACTGTATTGACTTTATGAAAGCACAAGTAAGCAAATGGACTGGTATTACACAGCAGGAGTTGTTAATTGAAAGGGCACATTGTATGTATGCTCCAAATCTGGCTATGAGAAAGCAACCTGACCTTTAATAGTAAAGATACAATCCTACCAGCAAAAAGAGTTGATTCTGACAAAACTGTAGCAGAAGGACAAAGTACTAAAAGTGGGAGCCAGCAGAGTATTTGTGGAGAATGATTACTCACTGTACACAGAAGCAAAACAGTCTACAACTAATGAAACAAAAACAGCCAAAAGAGCTGGTTCACATGTAGACAGAATTAACTTTTCCAGTGCAAAGTCTTCTTCTTCTTCTTAAAGTAAAGATAAAAAAAAAAAAGTGTCACCTGCTTACTAGTCAGTCTTGTATGTAAATTAGCTCTTTGTAGAACAATTATAGTGAAAACTTAGGAAACAATCTCAGTACCAGAGCCATGTGCTTGTGACGAAAACATGGAAAAAGTCCTGTCCTTGTTATTATCAAAATCCACATGATTTCAAGGGCTGCAGGCTAAGTAATTCATTTTTATTAACATACCCACTGTCTTTAAATAAAATATGTTTAACCTTTTGTTTCTTTTTCCTAGGGACAACCCTAGGAGGAGACCAATTGAATGGATGACACTTCAAACCAGAAAACAGATCTCTTACCCTGGCCACCCTAGGCATTGCCGGCCTTAGGCATAGGCCAACTAGGCGGCCGCCTAGGGTGCCACTCTAGCAGGGGCACTTTTTCAGTAAACTGGATGGTGTAAATACACCAGGATGGGGGCACAAGGTGGTGTGGGGGGTTCTGTGGAGCTCTTTTGCTAGGGCACCAAATGACCCAAGGCTGATCCTGACTTGGGAAATACCTCCAGGAGAAACTTCCATGTCCAGAGTTGATGGTTCTCCCATACCCAGTATGGACACTGGAACAACCACAGAAGGAATGTCTTACTCCTGGTGCATGGTGGCAGAAAGAGCTATACCAAAAGGACTTGGTGAAACCCGTCAGTGGTCTGACTAACAAGCTATAGCCACTGCAGCGTCACCCACCAATGGCTGAGGAGCAGACTGGGTCCACAGTACAGGCAAGGGCTCTTTATTTATTTTTTTTTCTTTTTGAGTACATGATGAGGAAGAACCATAGGACCAGTAAGGTTATCCATGTCCCTGTCAAAGGAGAAGCCTGTCACAGCATGATGTAACAGCTTCTTGAACAGACATGAATTTTCATATAGGGGTATAGCCACGGTTTTGGGAACCATATACTAGTTTTCAGAAGGTTTCCACCCCATCAAGGAAAGTGTGAACTCGAAAAAAAAAAAAGTAATTAAGTAGATAAGTAGATGAATAACTAAAAAATATTTACAGACCCAATCATTCTCAAAGGAAAAAAAATAAAACTGTGGGCCAGATTTCAAAACAGCTGGTTTCAATGTAACTCTGCCTTGATGATGTAAGGCTTGTTCTTATTGTAAGTGACTCATTTTGGTCTAAGGCCTATCGATAAACATGTTTACACAAGGGGCCACATTCCAAAAGTGGTCACTTACACTGAGAGCAAATCTCTTGGAATCTGACCATTTGTGTGTGTGTGTGATGTATACACACACACACACACACACACACACACACACACACACACACACACACACACACACACACACACAAACACAGAACATGTATATATGTGTGTAACTATAAACCATTATAAATTTTATTATTTTATTTTAAAAAAGCCAAATTCCAGCACATGCATGGTATAATTGTAAAAACTGTATGCAGTGACATTCATGCCATATATCTGGCGTGTGTGTGTGTGTGTGTGTGTGTGTGTGTGTGTGTGTGTGTGTGTGTGTGTGTGTGTGTGCAGATATATAGGTTCATAATTGACTACTAGGCTAATTGCACAAGAACCTTTATTAGCCAAGCAAATAATACCCAGGATGTGACTGGAGCGTTTCTCCTAGGCCTACACTGAAAGTTGTCTCGTTCCAAGTCTGACTTTCCCGGTAAAGAAATGTTAAAATAACAAAAAATAAAATAAAATGTGACAGTATTATATTAATTTGCCAGATATGGGATGAGATATCAGGGTGGTGGGTCTTTGGGATTTGGAGCACTGAGTCATTTTACAGAATGCCTCTGTCCATAAGGGACATGAGCAGTACCCCAGGAATAAATTTACAGTTCCCCATCCATTTATCCAAATTCCTTTTCAAGATAGTGACGGATGGGCTGGTTTTATGAAGATAAGTCTATTCCATAGATGAGGTAGCCTTTGAGATATGAATCTGTCTGTCCAGCAAGTTCTGTTAGAGTCACAAATAAGGTTCAGGTCCATGGAAGGTGCAACCCTTGTATAATTTTTCTTGCAAATATGTAACATTTTCATAAGGGCTGCATCAAAGAATGTCTTGTAGGTCAGTCATAAGTCACCTCTTAATAAACGATATGAGATGATGTAAAGGGATGGGGCGTTTAGTCAGTCAGCATAAGTCATGTATCTTATGCTTTTTATTTTTTTAAGTGAGAAACCTCTGGGGCTGCTCCACTTTTTGTGAGTGCTTGGTTAGGTATATGCAGAAGGGAGCAACATACTTGATTATGAGCCTGAGGAGAGCTGAGTACAATGGCATTATGACTTCCTTTGAACTTGATGTCATGCCTTTACTTATAAGCTGAGGCACACAGAAGGAATTCCTCACTACCGTAGATATCTGGTGTTCAAAGTTTAGGTTACTATCTATCGGTTTTCCTAGGTACCTCGCCACTGGGTCTATATTTAGGGGTGTGCTGTCAATGTTATAATTTGCAGAAATATCTGATTTACCAAAGGGTATGTATGATTTGATATAGGTAGGTTCATAGGTAGGTACTAGGCTATTGGTCCTAGGGCCTATATAAGCTTAGCCAAAGGTACCCTGGCTTTCGCCACCCAAGAAAATTATTTTCCTGTGCCACTGTCGAGCACAGCCACAGAAGTGATCCCCGGGGTAAATGTCCTATCTCCCATCCAATCATCAAGATTTTTCTAGAACAGTGCTAATGAGGAGCTTTGTTTGATATAGATAGGTAGTTTGTTCCAGAGTATGGGAAGTCTCTGGGACAGGAATCTATCCCTCCAGCATGTTCTGTTTATTGTGGTGATGAGGTATAGGTCCCTAGAGCGTGTAGCTAGTAGGGATTGGGATTTCTTTAAGTGGAGCATGTCTAAAAGCTCTGGGTTTGACATAGCTTTGTGTGTTAGGCAGAGATCGCCTCTGAGTAGGCGATATGCAATGGAGTAAAGCTGCAGTTTTTTGAGACGGTCTGCATAGGGCATCTCTTTGAGGCCAGTAATCCTCTTTGTGAGGTATTTTTGTGGCCTTTCCAGTTGTTGTAGATGTCTTGTGAGGTACATACCAAAAGGGGCATTGTACTCTATAATGGGTCTAATGATTGACGAGTAGAGGGGAACAATGACCTCTTTTTTCCTGGATGAGAAACCTTTTGTGATGAGGTGTGCCACATAGAAGGATTTCCTGACTACTGTGGCGATGTGATTATCAAAGGAGAGACTACTGTCCACCTGTGTCCCAAGGTCTCTTATCACACTTTCGGTTTTAAGTAGACTACCACCTATGTGGTAGTTCATGGGTACTGAGTTTTTACCAAAAGGAATGACAATGCACTTTTTGGCATTGAGCTTGAGGCCATGGCTTTGACACCAGGCATCTGTCTCAGCAAGACCCTTTTGTAGGATGTCCACATCTTTTGGACTATTAGCATTTAAAATCAAAGATCATGGTTTTGGCACCAGCTGTTTGCCATTTTTAGACCTGTTTGTAGGATGTCAACATCGTTAGGGGATTCAGTTATTGCTCCCAGCTTAAAGTCTTCTGCGAAGGGAAGTAAATATCGTGGGAAGAAATATCCAGGGAATCATTATGGCTAGGCTTGTATAGGCCCTTGGGCCGATAGCCTAGTACTAACCTATGAACCTATGAAATTGGTAAGCCAGAGGCTCCCAACATTGCTGTATACTTCTGTGAAGCAAAAGCCAAACAGGAGGGGTCCCAACACTGGCTCCTGTGGGATACCACTAGTAACAGGTTCCTTATCAGAGGTGGATTCACCTATTCAAACGTGTCCTGTCAGTGATCCAGCTTGCTATCCATCTGATGATGTAGGGGTTTATGCCTAACTCAGTATGTTTACTTATGATCCCTAAGAAGGGTATTGTGTCAAAAGCTTTGGCCAGATATAGATAACGGGTGCATACTGTTTTATCCTCATCCATGACCCTGGTAACTTTCTCAAAGAAGTCCACCAGATTGATCAGCCAAGACCTCCCTTAAACAAACCAAATTAGGTCTTCTCCAGTGTTTGCAGAGTTTCTATGTCATTATTGATTAGGTCCATGATAATTCTTTCCATGCCCTTGCAGATAAGACTGGTCAAGCTTATGGGTCTGTAGTTGTCTGGTTCAGTTGTGCAGAGGGAAGATTGTTGCAGTCCCCCATTCCTCTGGGACAAAGCCCATCCTGAGGCTGTGGTTAAACAGCGTTTCAAGTGGCCCTGATAGATTCTCTTTCAAGCTATTTAAGAAGCATCCTGGAATGTTGGCAGGACCCATGGAGTCTATGTTTTTGGCATTAGTGAATGCAGTATTGCCTTATTCCCTCATAATAACTGGTAGGGGGATGGTTGTGGGTTTTTCTTTGGGTGTGGAAGGAGGTGAGAACTCTGAACTGAACTTGTTGGCCATCAGGTTTGCTATAGTTACAGGCTGGGTGTAACAGTTGCCATTAATGATTAAGTCAGCGCATTTGCTGAGCATTCCCCCTGAATTTATGAACATAATTAAAACAAGCCTAATGGTTATCTTTCACCTGGGAGGCAATATTTGCCTCAGTTTGTTTTGGCAGATTTGATCAGCTCTCTAATTGGTTTGTTTAGACAGAGTGTCTTTTTGCACTGTTTTATCTATTCTTTCTTCATGTTTATGCTAGGGGTCCACCAGGGTGGCTTATTTTTGCCAGTAATTATAGGTTTTACTTGGATGGGTACTGCCTTCCCTATGCAGCTATGAATGTAGTTGTACAGTGCATTTCTGTACAGCTCAGCATAGGCCTCAGTGACATCAGGGTCCGGAGGGGCTTGGAAGTTTAATAAGTTGTCACTTAGTTTGAGGTAATTGACCTTAGCAAAGTTCTTAACAGGTTTGGAGTGTGATGGGGGTTCTAAGTTAGTTTTAATGCTAAATGAGATCATTTTGTGTTCAGATCTTATCAGGGAGGAGATAATTCATGGGATAGAGTAGCATCCCTGCATGTTCATGAGTACTAAGTGTAGAATATTTGTATTTCTAGTTGGGGAGCTAACTAGTTCCTCCAGGGTATTTGCATTGATGAAGTCCAAAATCTTCTGAGCAATTAAATTATGGGTCTTACAACTCACCCAGTTTTTGGAGGGGTAGTTGAAGTCACCCATAAATATGGTTTTATACTGACAGTTAAAAGATTCCAGTAGGTTTAGGGAAGTGGTTTTCCAGACTCATTTTAGGGATTCTGTAGCTAGCAAGGATATGATGGGGGGGGGGGGTCACACTTATTGTTAGCTGGGCATGGAGCAGCTCAAGTGTGTCATTTTGTTGGACCAGTCTATCAGTGTACTTCTCCTTTATGAACACTGAGATACGTCCTCCCTTTGTTTTATCCTGAGCTCAGAGGATCAAGATGTATGAAAGGCATTGCAGCCCTTGATAGCCGGGGTGCTTTCTATGGTTCTGAACCATGTTTCTGTGACTGCAGATATGTCTGCCTTCTCCTGGGTAAGGAGTCCCACCAGGGAGTGCTGTTCTTTATCCAAACTGCTAGCATTGAGCAGCAGTACCTTTACGTTGTCATTAACACTTTTTGTTATGTTGGAGGGCTTAACTTCACACGGCCTAAAAATCCACTATGGGGATAGACAAAGTTTTTGCCAGTATTTGGAAACCAAGTGGTGACAAATGCAAACCATCACCGGCAAAACATTGTGGTTTGCCAGTCATGCTCTCCAGGCTGACATACATTGGATCCCCTTGTTGTGAGACCAGAAACTAAGCCAATTGTTGAAGTTAATCATTTTTAGATGGTACTGTGGCATCATCACAGGTGAAGGCAGGATACTACTCAAGGATAGATTCAGACCCATCTTGGGCACATATTCAGAGACTCCATCATCTCTCTCTTCATGTAGTCCAACGAGGTACATCTTATGCCCACATGGACTATGACCATGTCATACTGGTACTTGTGGTTTAAAGACCTAAGTGCATAAGTGATCTGGTGGATCCTGGCTCCAGACAGACAGCTCACTGTGATCTTCTCCTTGTTTAGCCTGGTAAGGAGGACATCAGTATATCTTACAATGGAATCCCCAATAACTAGAATGCTTGGCTGTGTGATGTGTTGCCTTATGGGCTCGGAAACGGGACTACTATGATTTTAAGAATTGTGTTGTGTGAGGCACTGCCCTTTTTTGATTGTGTGCAGGATCAATGAGAGATTCTTTTAGGAGATCTTGGGGGGTTGGGTAGATTACAGTGAGTACCTCTGCCTATGTGGTTCTATATGTTCCTTAGTGTTGGTAGTGAATGCGTTGGGCGTAATGCTGACAACCTGGTTTGCATTTTTCATGTGTGTATGTGAGTACTTTGTCTCCATTGACATTGTACATCTACATCTCTCACATACTGTGCTTGTTCTATAATTAAATGGCTGTCAGTGAACATGAAGCAGTTATTACACTGCCACTGGATTTATAAATGGGTTACATTACTTTGATCTAAAGTCAAAATATCTAAAAGCCAATTTATCTAAAAGTCAGAATATCAGAAATTTGGAATTTAGCCTTTCTTTACTGTTGTGCATTCCCAGACTTGGTATGTATAGTTTCACAGGATGTGTTGGTATGGGGTGAGGCTTCCCCTTGCATGAAATAAGTTTTATCCATCGATATTATGAGTTTCAATATTTTGAATCTAATATATATATATATATATATATATATATATATATATATATATATATATATGTATAAAAAAAAATATATATATATATATTTATATGTATAAAAAATATATATATATATATATATATACACACACACACACACACACACACACACACACACACACATGAGCATTCACACCTACAAAATGTAATCTGACAAGTGGGTGCTTAAAACATTAGTCTAAGAGTTCAGACATTTGATTGCCATTCTGCCCTTACCAAGCATGTATTTACACTCTCCCTTCATCTTTAGCCAGTTTTTGCCATCCTCAACACACAGCCTGTTTCATCAGTCATAATCTCTACAAATAATGAATTGAATGCAAACCAAGGGAAAAAAGTAAGCAATGCATTATAGTAAAGCATTAACTCAACAGCACATGATGTTAAAAAAAAAAAAAAACACATGTAATACAAAAAACACACATGCATACGAAGGTATATACTAAGTACTCAAACAGACAAATGCACACATATGTATATATTTATATACATATTTGTATGCATATATTTATAGATGTACACAAATGCTCACTTCACCTAATCTGTACAAAAGGTTACACAAAAAGGCTGGTTGCCAAATTAACACAAAGCCTAAATCAAAACCCCCATGCAAGAAAGAAATAACCCATCTAGGTTCATAGGAGGTCACTAGGCTAAGAACCCTAGGGCCTTTACAAACCTAGCCAAGTTTTACCCTTATTTCCATGATCAACACCTATCACCCTTGTCCAGTAGGGACATAGGTGGAACCCCTGGGGTGAATTTACAGTTACCTATCTAATCATCCAGATTGCATTTGAAGACGGCCAATGAGGTGCTCTGCTTGACATGAAGCGATAGTCTGTTCCAAAGGTGTGGTAACCTCTGGGAGACAAATCGATCCCCCAGCAGGTTGTATTAATGTCACACACGAAGTTAAGGCCTTTAGAGCAAGTAACCCGTGTACCACTTGACTTACTGATATGCAGCATTTCCAATAAAGCAGGGTCAAAGACTGCATTATATGTAAGGCAAAGATCGCCTCTGAGTAGTCTCTATGAAACAGAATAAAGTGACAATGATTTCAGATGATCCTCATAGGACAGATGCTGAACACCTTGAATTTTCCTTGTGAGGAACCTTTGTGGTCTCTTCACATTAGCTTAGTGAACAAATAGAACTAAATTAAAATAAGGTTTAATGTGTGTGAAAATATTGAAATAACTGGTCACACAAAGAGCAGTAAAACTGGTAAGTGGTAAAATATAAAGCATGGAGTAAAGTAATTTAAAGAATACAGCACTGCAACAAAAAGTGCATTAAATATATAATTCCAGCGTATTTGCTCATCCAGCAGTTACACCTTGCACAAGAGACAACAAAAGTGATACATCACAGGTTAAATAAAACTCTCCCAAACATAAAAAAATGTTTCCCTGTCTTTAAAGTCCAGTCTCATGAAGACCATCTACTTTGATAAATAAAGGTGATCAATTCCATGAACGACCTCCACAAAACCGTCATTATCACTAACATCTGCCATAACAGCACCCAAATTCAAAAGCCTCCTTTTACAAAATCCACTGAGTCTAATTTATAAGCCCACTGCCATCGGCTAAAAAAGAAAACTCCTAAATAATACCAATTATTATTAGAAAAATACTGTACTGACTTCTCTTTCAAGTGTGGCAGTACATTAAGTACAAAAGCACACCTTCCAGGCAAAAGTAGTACTGCTTAAGTAATAAAAACAAATAATAAACAAAAACAGCAGCAAAGCAGTACTCAAACCGTGCAGTCCATAAAATAAATCCACCATAGAATAAAAAATATATCAAATCTGGGTGCTGCATGCCATACATTGGCATCTTCAATACTCTGAGTCCTCTCGGCACAATTTTCCTGACAAGGCAAATTTCAAAATGTTGTCGTTGAGTCTGAAGTCATTTCAGACTCAAGAAATCTCTGTCTAACTTGTCAATGGCTTCTTTCAACATCTCTGGCTGCACAAGATCAACGTGGACTGTCGTCTCACCAGATATGATGTCATTCACCATCAAAGGATTAGTTCATAGGTTCATAGGTAGGTACTAGGCGATTGGCCCTAGGGCCTATACAAGCCTAGTCAAAAAGGTACACTGGCTTTTGCCACCCAAGAAAATTATTTTCCTGTGCCCCTGTCAAGCTGAACCACAGAAGTGATCCCCGGGGTGAATTTCCTATTACCCATCCAATCATCAAGATTTTTCTTGAAGAGTGCTAATGAGGAGCTCTGTCTGACATAGATAGGTAGTCTGTTCCAGAGTATGGGAAGTCTCTGGGACAGGAATCTATCCCTCCAGCATGTTCTGTTTATTGTGGTGACAAGGTTTAGGTCCCTAGAGCGTGTAGCTCGGAGGGATTGGGATTTCTTTAAGTGGAGCATGTCCAACAGCTCTGGATTTGACATAGCTTTGTATGTTAGGCAGAGATCGCCTCTGAGTAGGCGGTATGCGACGGAGTAAAACTGGAGTTTTGTGAGACGGTCTACGTAAGGCATCTGTTTAAGGCCAGTAATCCTCTTTGTGAGGTATTTTTGCAGCTTTTCCAGTTGTTGTAGATGTCTTGTGAGGTACATACCAAAAGGGGCATTGTACTCTAGAATGGGTCTAATGAGTGATGAGTAGAGGGGAACAATGACCTTTTTTTTTCTGGACGAGAAACCTTTTGTGATGAGGTGTGCCACATAGGATTTCCTGACCACTGTGGCAATGTGATTATCAAAGGAGAGACTACTGTCCACCTGTGTCCCAAGGTCTCTTATCACACTTCCGGTGTTAAGTATACTACCGTGGTAGTTCATGGGTACAGAGCTTTTACCAAAGGGGATGACAATGCACTTTTTGGCACTGAGCTTGAGACCATGTCTTTGACACCAGGCATCTGTCTCAGTGAGGCCCTTTTGAAGGATGCCCACATTGTTAGGAGTCTTAATTATGGCTCCTAGTTTGCAGTCATCTGTGAATTTAGTTAGCCAAAGACCTTCTGTGTTAGCCTGTACTTCAGAGGAGTAGATACCAAACAGGCGAGGACCCAGGACTGAATCCTGTGGTACTCCACTTGTCACTGGTCTGGAGTCTGCTACTTTCACAGTGTGGGTTCTGTCAGTAAGCCAGTTGGCAACCCATCTTGTGACATAGGGATTTATACCTAGTTTAGTGAGTTTATCTATAATTCCAGAGTGGGGAATGGTGTCTAACACCTTGGCGAGATCTAGATAGGCTGTGTGAACCACCTTACCCTCATCTATGGCTTTGGTGACTACTTAAAGAAGTCTATCAGGTTTAGGAGACATGATCTGCCTTTTACAAACCCATACTGTGTGGGGTCCAGAGTTTGGAGATCTCCAATGTCTTTGTTTATGAGTTCCATGATGATACGTTCCATGGCCTTGCAGACAAGGCTGGTCAGGCTAATGCATAATAGAAGCTTCCGATCGAATACAGGCAAGGAACCTGTCTGGAATCCCCCGGATCGCCTCCACAGGTCTGCTGGGTCTGTAATCCAATTCTAGGTCTTGCAAATTATCTTCCGCCATGCCCTTTTCTGGTGTGTAAAAAAAGCACGCCAAAATAGTATAAAAAGTACAAAAGCACACCTTCCAGGGCAAAGGTAGTACTGCTTAAGTAATAAAAACAAATAATAAACAAAATTGTAAAACATTTCATGTGGTCTACCTGGCCACTTGTGTGACCTGTGGGTCATTTTATGTCGGGAAGACTGACAGGCCCTTTAAAGATATAATAAGGGAACATGTTTATCACATTAGAATTAAAACAACCACTAATGCTCTATCGAAGCATATTATAGCATAAGGGGAAGAGCATATGTTTAGGTTCCTAGTGATGGATTTGGTCAAACCAACGGTGACATACAGAAGCTAACTGAAAGCAGAGAAGTTTGGTGGATTTGGAGGCTTAGGGCAGATAGGGGTAGAGGCTTGAATGAAAGGGCTTCTATTAAGCTCACGTTGAAGTCCAGGAGGTTAAGTGTTAAACAGCATCTGCCCTGAGCATATGCATAGAGATATGTATGTGTTTTTTATGTTACATTTTATATTATGACTTATATGCTTTTAGTTTAGAAGCTGTCATGTGGGTAATGTGGTATTTCTTTAAATGTATTTTAGCATTGAGTTGATTGGTATAAACTGACTTGTGCATTTATATTATTTAAATGTGCTGGACCAGCACTTGTTTGTCTGAAGAAGCTCCTATGTGAAAGCGCTTACCAGTTTCGTAATAAAATAGATATATTTTTTATTCTATGGTGGATTTATTTTACGGACTGCATGGTTTGAGTACTGCTTTGCTGCTGATTTTGTTTATTATTTGTGACAGTACATTCTCAATTGAGCTGAATTCTTTGGAAAGTGACAAACATATATAATCGCCTACACAGCATATATAACCACTTCAATCCTTAAAAAAGAGGAAAACAAATAAAAGGAATAAAATGAAAACCTACACTATCAAGTTAACAAAGTCAAATGAATAAATGCATTGCATGAATGCATACATTTTAAACAACCTAAGATTTAAGCTTTTCATTCAATGAAATGAAAATTGGGATCAAAACAGATTGCAGTGTAATCAATACCTTATCAAGTTGAATATGGTCGTTTTCACCTCTGCTGGCACCTATTGTTTGATCCACTCTGTCCAGGATCAAAAATGCTTCATAGATAAGCAAGGATGATTTGATAGAAGCTTAGTAGAATGTTTTTGCAAGCTGATTAACTCAATTTCCTCTTACCACATACTGTGTCAGGGGGCTGACCAGAATATGTAACTATTTTTAAAGTTTTAGTCAACCTTTCATTTTATGTGATAAACCTGAAGAAACTGAATTTTGAGTGGAGACTAAAATTAGCTGAACATAAATATTTGTATTACTAGGATAGGCCGTGGTGGTGCAGCGGTTAGCATTGCTGCCTCACACCAAGAGGCTCTCAGGTTTGATTCTCGGCTCGAGTGCCTTCTATGCAAAGTCTGCATGTCCTTCCTGTGGTTGAGTGAAATTTAAAGACATGCAGGTAGGTGTGTGCATGAGTGGGTATGCCCATAGCCGGCCTTAGGCATAGGCCAACTAGGCGGCTGCCTGCAGGGCACGAGGCGCTTTGGGGCGCTTTTCTAGTATTTGGTGCAGGTAGACCAGAATGGGGGCACCAGATTGTGTGGTAGGGGGCACCATGGAGCCCTTTTGCCTAGGGCACCAGTTGACCTAAGGCCGCTCCTGGGTATGCCATCTTCGAAGGTTGGGTGCTGGGCTGGCAACTTGACACTGTAAAAATCCACTGCCAGTCATAAGTGGACTGGTGATCTACTGTGGTGACCCCTATATATATATTTGGGCCTGAAACAGGCATGGACAAGTATGAAAAATAATTACAGTAAAATCCGAGGAACCACAAATATCAGCTGGCCTGTTGACAAGTTGCACAAACAGAATCTAACAGGGGAAGCACATTTGTTTGAATGACCATCTAATCCAGCTACAATAAAACAAAACCTGATACATATGTTTTAGGTTATGCTTATATAAATGTGAACAACATGGAATGAAGCACAGATGTGTGACCTCTCGTTTATACCTGCAGTCAATGCTATGCACAGCCTCAGTCCTGGTTAGGCACTGTACCAAGACCTCTGCATATGGACCTAGAACCCCACACACATCCCCTTACTTTCCTATGTTTACAGGTAGAACATATCAAATGTGGATACTGCTGTGCTGAAGCAGTGTCAAGAGTTCTCAACTACATGTACGGCACACCTGTCTTACCTTTCCTGTAATCCACCATGGGTATGTAGTTTTTACAGATGTATTTTACCAGTTAGTACTCCTTTCTTAACTATGTGAATATTTATATGTAGAGAAGTTTGACTCAAATTTGTGAATGTAGTTATAAAGGTTGATGCAGGAAACGGTAATATTGCTTTATATCAAGGAAAAGCTGTGCAAATAATATGGCAGTTCTGTTAATGAAGCCAGATACTATCACTACTTCTCAGTCACTACTTGTGTACAATTTATTTGCCCATGCAAGACGTGCATGTTAAGGTGATTCCAAACCATGTGACCTGTCTTTGCTCCTGCATATACATATGTGCATATCTAACACTGTGGTGCAGCATTATGCTTTGTGACACATGATTTACCAGTATGCATCTGTGCAAACCATTCTACCAAACTGCTCCTCTACTGAACTGACCATGTAGCCATGGCTACCTCAGCAACTGAGAAAATAAAGCTCTTCCATGGTGTGCCAGTGTGAGAGCATTATTTTCCATTCAGAGAATTTAAGGAGCTGCTGCTTGGGCAGCACAATGTCCCTTTAAAGAACACAGAAAAGCAGGTACCACTGGGGTGAAGGACGGTAGCGGCATTCTTTAATAAACACATCAGGATATCAGAGCTTCAGAATGAATGTAGCTATGCATTCACATCTGCAGTGAAGCTCAGTGTGGGTTAGTACTGTAATAAGGTACTTGACACACTTGTAGCAAGCTGCTTGTTACTGTTATGGACGTAAAGAAGCTCACCTGGCTAGCTTTACTCAGATAACTTTTCTCCCGTTCTTACAGCCACTTTGCTTCCCAATCCTTTTGTACCTTATCGCTCGGCCAGCCCGAATACCAGAGGCTTAGTATTTCTGCGTCGGTTGCTGTCACTTGAGGACTGACGTCAGGTCATCAGTAGTATAAAGTAAGGCAGCCGATGCCATTACATCAGTTTTTCTTGCCCTAACCTGTCAAAATCCCCAAAGTAGGAGGTCAGGTTCTGGTGGAAGAACCCCACCAGTGAAAAATAAATACCAATATGTCCCCAGTAAGGAAGTAAGAGAATAAAAGGGGATGGAGGGAGGGAAACCAGGACTGCAACAGTAAATACACTTGAACATCTACATTTATGGCAAGTGTACACAACTGTACTATGTTCTTCGTGTTTCACTGTTGCAGTCATCACATTTGGGTAGAGTCCCAAAGCTGAGGAAAAGGGTGGAGGCAGTCGAGGAAAAGTACAGTTGTGTACACTTACCATAAATGTAGATGTTCGAGTGTATTCACTGTTGCAGTCATCACATTTGGTTATCCCTGCCAGGGTAGCCCTCAGTCCACCCAAATACCAGAGGCTTAGTATTTCTACGTCAGTTGCTGTCGCTTCAGGACTGACGTCAGGTTGTCAGTAGTATAAAGTAAGGCAGCCGATGCCATTGCATCAGTTTTTCTTGCCCTAACTGTCAGCAGCCCCCAAATGGGAGCCAGGATATGGTGGAAGAACTCCACCAGTAGAAAGTAAATACCAAAAAGTTCCTTGTAATAAGAGAGAGAGAGAGAGAAAGGGGGATGGAGGAAGGGAAACCAGGACTGAAACAGTGAATACACTCGAACATCTACATTTATGGTAAGTGTACACAACTGCACTATGTTCTTCATATTTCACTGTTGCAGTTATCACATTTGGGTTGATTCCCAAAGCTGAGGAAAAGGGTTGAAGCAGTCAAGAAGACTGGGGATTGGCTAGGATGTCCTGCAAGACTGCAGTGGCAAAGCCTGCCCTGGATTTTGGAAAAGATAGGCAGGTGGTAATGCTTGGTGAAGGTATAAATAGATGTCCCTGTTGCAGCCTCCAGGATGTCCCTGGTGGGGACTCCTCTGAGGAAACCCGTAGAGGTGGAGGTTGCTCTGGTAGAGTGAGTTCTGACCCTCTTAGGGGGAGGTTTCCCATGTTGCTTGTAGCAGAAATGGATGCAGTGTGCTATCCATTTGGAAATGGTTTGTTTGGATATGGCTTTGCCCTCTGCTCCTGTAGCAAAGCTGACTAACAACTGATCAGTCTTTCTGAATGATTTAGTCCTGTCTAGATAAAATCTGAGCTGTCTGTGCACATCTAGAGAGTGCAGTATTATTTCCCCTTTGTTTTGTGCGTTAGGGAAAAAGGTGGGCAAATGAATGGATTGGTTAAGAGCCCACTGGACACCACTTTGGACAAAAAGGATGGGTTAGTTCTGAGGGATACCCTGTCTGCATGGAAAATGATGAAGGTTTCCACAGCCATGAGTGCTTGCAGCTCAGAGACTCTTCTGCCTAAAGGGATGGCCAGAAGGAAAGCTGTTTTCCAGGAGAGAAATTTTAGCTCTGCTGAAGAAGCTGGTTCAAAAGGGGGCAGGGTGAGCTTTTCCAAGACAAAGTTAAGGTCCCAAGCTAGCGTTGGTGCCCTTCTGGGGGGGGGCTCAAGTTGCTAGCCCCTCTGAGGAACTGTTTGATCATAAGTTGTGAGAAAAGAGGCTGCTCAGTAGGAAAATGAGCAGAAATAGCACAGGCATGATTTTTTATAGAGGAGAAAGAGAGACCACTGTGTAGTAGGTCAGCTAAGTAATCTAGGATGAGAGGGATGGAGCGCTGTGCTGTATTGGCTCCCTTAACCTGGATTCATTTACAGAACCTTTTCAATTTATCTGCATAAGACTTTCTGGTGCTAGGACGCCTGGCCTCACAGATGACATCCAGAACCTGTTTACTTAGAAAGGCAGATTGATTCGGGGTTAGGGAATAAGCCAAGCTGCCAAACTGAGTGTCTGCAATTTGGGATGCATGAATTCCCCTTCCCTCTTGGTCAGGATGTTTGTAATCTGAGGAAGATGCCATGGGGGCAGCAGAGACAGGCTGCACAACAAAGGGTACCAGTGTTGTCGGGGCCAGTCTGGAGCTATAAGAATGGTCCTTGGTTTTTCCTCCATTATTTTGAGCAGTGCCCCTGGGATGAGAGGTAAGGGAGGAAAGGCACAGACCGATAGATGGGAAGGACACAGCATCCACTTTCCAAGCCATGCAGTGATGCTCCCTGAGCTGATGGTTGGTGTGGGAGGCAAAGAGGTCAACCTTCGGGGTTCCCCATTTCTGAGTTATTAGGGTGAAGGTACTTCTGTTGAGTTGCCACTCATGTGAGTCCAGAAGGTTTCTGCTTAATTGGTCTACCAGAGAGTTTAGAGAGCCTAGTACGAATTGTGCTATCGGGTGTAGTTGCATGAAAGAGGCTGTGAGCCAAAGAGTCATGGTCAGCCTGCATAGAGGTAGGAGTGAGTCCCTCCCTGCTTGTTGATGTACTACATCACAGTGGTGTTGTCTGTTTTGCTCAGGAGAACCCCTGGAGAGAAAAGGGGTTTGAAAGCTATCAAGGCATGCTGCACATCCGACATTTCTTTTTGACTGATGTGCAGAGGGAGTTCCTGAGGACTCCCTTGGCCCTGTATGCACCTGCCATCCGGGTGTGCCCCCCAAGCATAGTCTGATGCATCTGTGGTGAGGTTCTGGGCAGCAGGGGGTGGGGGGAAGGGCAGTCCCTTGTTGTGGGAACATGCTGTTGCCCACCAAAGAAATTCCTTTCTGAGACAAGGAATTATAGGTAGAAGAGTTTCCAGGTCTTGAGAGTGTTGACACCAAAGGCTCTTTAGGTACCATTGAAGTTTCCTCATGTGCAGTTTGGCACATGGAATGAGTAGTGTGCAAGATACTATGAACCCCAGAGCTTGCAGGATCTTCCTTGCAGATAGCTGGGGCCTGGTGGCTAGTTTTGAGAGAAGTAAGTTGTCAGGAAAATTTGTTTCTCTGTTGTAAGGAATGCCATATCGGATGCTGTGCCCAGACTTGCTCCCAGGAAGATTATCCTTTCTGTGGGTACTTGTTTGGATTTCTTTTTGTTGATTGTGTATCCTAGGGAGGTTAGTGGTGTCTTTACAAACTTTTACTGTTTCTTCCTTTTTTATATACTTGATCTTTAAATTACAATCATCAATTAAGTAATTTATTGCCAGCCAATGATTTTGTTTGAAATAATGTATAAAGACTGATTTTCATGTTGGTATATTGATTCTGAAGAAGTCTCCGGATGGAGATGAAAGCACTCAATCAGTGAATGTTTATGTATTATGTATTATACACAGTTTAATTCTATGTTTTAGTAGCCATTTGTAGCATGTTTTTCTATTAAAATAGTTTTTTATCGGACTACCCTTGGACTTTGATTTTTTGGATCGTGCAGGTCCTGGAGTGCTAAAAGACAGCCTTTATTGTATCGGAGCAGTGCCCTGTGTTTTATGTGTCTTTACAAAGGCCAGGTGCTTGAGCAGCTTTTCCTGGCTGTCTCCCTGAATAAGGCAGTCATCCAAGTATGGGTAAATTTGAATATTTATTTGTCTGCAAAATGCAATGGCCGGAGCCAGACATTTTGTGAAAACTCTGGGAGCAGTAGATAAGCCAAAGAGAAGCACAAAGAACTGAAAGTGTTGAGATCCTGCCCTGAAGCAGAGATATTTCCTGCATGATTCCCTCATAGGAATGTGGAGGTAGCCTTCTTTTAGTTCTAGGGTGCCTAGCCAAGCATCCTTGGAGAGCATTTGTAGCAGCTGCTAGAGGGTGAGCATTTTGAATTTTGGGATCACCAGGATGGTGTTTAGAATGGATAGATCAAGGATGGGGCGCCAGGTGCCCTCTTTTCTGGGCACCAGAAAAAGTCTAGAGTAGAAGCCTTGGCCTATCTGTTCTGCAGGAATGTGCTCTACTGCTCTCATACAGAGAGAAGGGAAAGTATTTGCCTTTGCGCCTCTGCCCACTGATTTGGTGGTAGATCTGGGAATCCTTTTGGGGTTGGAAGGGTATTGAAGGAGAATTTGTATCCCTGAGACACAATGTTCAGAATCCATTGGTCCTTGGTTATGGTGGCCGTGGTGCTTGAGTGAAATGAGAGTTTTCCTCCTAGGGGTAAGTGAAGGTGAGCAGAGGGGGGAGGAGGAGGAGGTGAGTCATTGTGAGTTCTTACCATAAGGGGGAGGCTTAGAACTCCATGCTTTTGAAGTGGAGGTAGTCCACTGCTTAGATCTCTGCATTCCCTGGGGCTGCAGTCTGGGGGGGCTGTTTCCATGGGGCCTAGGCTGGGCCAGTTTACTTGGAGCAGGAAAGGACCAGTGCTTGGAGGGACAATGCCTGCTGAACCTAGGGGGCTGGACCTGTAAGAAATCCTTAGCCATTTGCATAGATTTTGCTTTTTCTTCCACCTTTTTTAAGACCTCTTCTGCCTTAGTGCCAAATAAGTTATCTTTGTGCAAGGGGGCATCCAACAATTTATTTATTTACTTATTATATTTTTTATTTTACATTTGTAGACCGGGCTAGTCTAGCTGGATACATGTCCATTTTCCGTAGAGGCCCGGGGAGAAAAGCTCCAAGAAATCATACATAGTTAAAACAGAAGTTATTACAGATATTATAAAACAGCAAGTATTACAAAAGCCAATTATAATAAAAATTTTTTTTTTTTTAGATTTGACATGGTCTGGCAGGGGTTGTTCCTGAAGCCATGCATGTCTTCTAATGACAGATCCAATGACTGCTGCCCTGCAAGAAGCTTCTAGGGCATCAAAACCACAGTGCAAAATCTGTTTAGTTACTTGACTTGCAGAATGCATTAAGTCTGTAAATCTTTAGATTCTGCCCAAGCAGGAAAGGAAGACATTTTTTGTTTAAGGAGTTCCAAGATATGTTGCTGAAATTTCAGCATATGGAACTGACAATTTAGTGGCCTGACAGCAAGATTAGCTGAGGTGTATACTTTTTTACCCCGTCTGTCCAATGCTCGGGAATCCCTGTCTGAAGGGGTGGGATTCTTAGCAGAGGTTGCTTTAATCCCTTTTGGCCCTTGAGAAATGACCTCAGGGTCAGCTATTGGATTTTTAAAAATATATTTGTGTGAGTCAGGCACTCTATAGTACCTGTCTGGTTTTCTGGGAGCAGGAGGTAGGGTGTCAGGAGTCAAGCTGGATTCAAGGAAAACATAATCCACAACATCCAGGACTGTGGGGATGGCCAAGGGTCTGTGTTGCAGAAGATCTAGGAATTCCCTGAGTCTCTTTTTAGACTGAGGGTAGTCCTGACTTTCCCATTGGAAATGTTCCCTTAAAGTATGCAGGGTTTCCCCAAAGGAAACATCCTCTGGGGGAGAGACTGAAGGAATGGAGTCCTCTGCATCAGAATCCTCATAAGTGGAGAGGGGTTTTATGTCTTCATAGTCAGATGCATCAGATTCATCTGACTCTTGTTCAGACAAAACTGTGGGGGACAGATCTCTTCCTTTTTGAGGGGGTAGCTTGGCTTCCCCTAATCAGCATGATAAGGTCTTCTAACATTTTAAGCATTTGAGACTGAGGCAAGGTAGCAGGCACCTGAGAGTGGGTCGTCGGTTTCTTGGGTGTGGTTCGAACCCTGGGCCTAAGAAACTCGGTTGTTTTTGAAAGAATGGTAGTCGCGAAAGAAGACATCAGTTTGAGTCGAGATTTAGCAGTGCGAAGGACTTCCTCAGAAGCCGGTGCCTGCTCAGTAGCTCCAGACCCATCCAAGGTAGAGGCGACCGCAGGATCCTTAGTCAAAGAAGAGTTTTGCGGCATACTCGGTAGCAGCCTGCAAATCAACTGAAGGGGGCATCAGGGGCTGTGAAAGTGCCTCACTGAGTACCGGAGGACTGATGACTAGCTTAACAGAAGTGTCGTCGGTAGGTATGGACCTGTGCGGTCTGTCTCTGTCTTTATCATTACGTTTTTTTGGAAGATCTGCTGTCGGATGGCTTACCGAAGCCATATCGGTATCCAAGGACTGTAAACAAAAATATCTGGCTACAATAAGGGCCTGACGATGGATAGTTCTGGTGTTGAACAAAGCACAGAAGTGACAACGGGGGATGTCGTTGTCTGGGCCTAAACAAGTGACGCAGTAAGAGTGGAAGTCTCTGTGTGGTATTTGCTTTCCACAGGCGAGACAATTATTAACTTTTTCTGACATCGGTTAGTGCAAGAAAAAAGGATCCCCAATGGGGTACTTAGCTTTAGAAGAGTTCTACTTCAATTCGGAAATGAAAACTCAGGTAGCAGCCGACTGGCACTCATGCGAACTGCTTCTGCTTCGGGGTCCATGGCAGGAAAGACTGATGTAATGGTGTCGGCTGCCTTCCTTTATACTACTGATGACCTGACGTCAGTCCTCAAGCGACAGCAACTGACACAGAAATACTAAGTCTCTGGTATTCGGGACAGCTGAGAGCTACCCTAGCAGGGATAACCCAAATGTGATGACTGCAACAGTGAAACATGAAGAACATCTACCTACACTTTCATCACCAGCACCTGAGTCCACTCCTTTCTTATTCACTCCTATAGTCTGACACTTATCTACTCCCCTCTCTTGTCTGTTGTGAATAACTGTTGCAGTTCCTTCCATTCTGCTGTTCACCTCTGGTTCTGTTATTTTTATAGGAAAATCCATATGCAGTTTTAAAACAACTGCAGTCCTTCATAATCTGCAACATTTAGTTAGCTTTCAGTTATCAGACAAAGCCATTTGGTTCCATCACATTAATTTTCTAAGGTGACATTGAACGACATACAAGCATGTGTTGTCTTTCCATTTGCCTGTCAGAGCAAAACCTCAAAGATCCACCAATTCAGACTATTCTGAAACACGAGACTCAAAACAGCTAATTCTGCATTATGCTTTGGTAGATCTAGCACAAAACAACTGACACGATTTTGAGAGCCACATCAATGAATAAAAAATGCTTGAAATACCACAAGGGTGAAAACTATCATTGTATGGATCGTTTTTTTTGGGGGGGGGGGGGGGGACTCCAAGCAAAAGTACCCTGAATGTATTAAAACCGGAAATACTACAAATACTATAAATATAGAAGATTTAGGATCTTTGCCTGGAAGTGTTTATATAGGTATTTTTATACCCCAAGTCGACTCCAAAGAATTGTTCCTCATATGGATAACAATTGTTGGAGGTGTGACAGGCAAGAAAGATGTAGTTGGGAACATATTTTTTTGGAGTGTACTGAGCTGGCAGACTTTAGAGATTCCCAGCAGACCTTTCTGCCAGAGAACCTGTTTGAAATCCCCCGAGTCACCTCTACAGGTCTACTGGGTCTGTAATCCAATTCTAGGTCTTGCAAATTACCTTCCGCCATGTCCCTTTTTGGTGTGTAAAAAAAGCACACCAAAATAGTATAAAAAGTACAAAAGCACACCTTCCAGGGCAAAGGTAGTACTGCTTAAGTAATAAAAACAAATAATAAACAAAATTGTAAAACATTTCATGTGGTCTACCTGGCCAAGTGTGTGACCTGTGGGTCATTTTATGTCGGGAAGACTGACAGGCCCTTTAAAGATATAATAAGGGAACATGTTTATCACATTAGAATTAAAACAACCACTAATGCTCTATCGAAGCATATTATAGCATAAGGGGAAGAGCATATGTTTAGGTTCCTAGTGATGGATTTGGTCAAACCAATGGTGACATACAGAACCTAACTGAAAGCAAAGAAGCTAGGTGGATTTGAAGGCTTAGGGCAGATAGGGGTAGAGGCTTGAATGAAAGGGCTTCTATTAGGCTCACGTTGAAGTCCAGGAGGTTAAGTGTTAAACAGCATCTGCCCTGAGCATATGCATAGAGATATGTATGTGTTTTTTATGTTACATCTTATATTATTTAGTCTAGAATCTGTTATGTGGGTAATGTGGTGTTTCTTTAAATGTATTTTAGCATTGAGTTGATTGGTATAAACTGACTTGTGCATTTATATTATTTAAATGTGCTGGACCAGCACTTGTTTGTCTGAAGAAGCTCCTATGTGAAAGCGCTTACCAGTTTCGTAATAAAATAGATATATTTTTTATTCTATGGTGGATTTATTTTACGGACTGCATGGTTTGAGTACTGCTTTGCTGCTGATTTTGTTTATTATTTGTGACAGTACATTCTCAACACAGCTGAATTCTGTGGAAAGTGATCAACATATATAATCTCCTAAAAAACATATATAACCACCCCAATCCTTAAAAAAAAGGAAAGAAAAAAAGAAAAGGAATAAAATGAAAACCTACACTATTTTCTTGAGTGCATTATCAAGCTAACAAAGTCAAATGAATAAATGCATTGAATGAATGCATACATTTTAAACAACCCAACATTTAAGCTTTTCATTCAAGGAAATGAAAATTAGGATCAAAACAGATTGCAGTGTAATCAATGCCTCATCAAGTTGAATATGGTCGTTTTCACCTCTGCTGGCACCTATTGTTTAATCCACTCTGTCCAGGATCAAAAATGCTTAACACATCAGCAAGGATGATGGATAGAAGCTTAGTAGAATGTTTTTGCAAGCTGATTAACTCAATTTCCTCTTACCACATACTGTGTCAGGGGGCTGACCAGAATATGTAACTATTTTTAAAGTTTTAGTCAACCTTTCATTTTATGTGATAAACCTGAAGAAACTGAATTTTG
The DNA here is from genome assembly GCF_019279795.1 of Protopterus annectens. NCBI lineage: Eukaryota > Metazoa > Chordata > Ceratodontiformes > Protopteridae > Protopterus > Protopterus annectens. Next base: position 448,557,250 of record NC_056741.1, on the reverse strand, counting down.
AGTGGAGACTAAAATTAGCTGAACATAAATATTTGTATTACTAGGATAGGCCGCGGTGGTGCAGCGGTTAGCATTGCTGCCTCACAGCAAGAGGCGCTCAGGTTTGATTCTCGGCTCGAGCGCCTTCTCTGCAAAGTCTGCATGTCCTTCCTCTGGTTGAGTAAACTTTAAAGACATGCAGGTAGGTGTGTCTGTGAGTGGGTATGCCATCTTCGAAGGTTGGGTGCTGGGCTGGCAACTTGACACTGTAAAAATCCACTGCCAATCATAAGTGGACTAGTGATCTACTGTGGTAACCCCTATATATATATATATATATATATATATATATATATATATATATATATATATATATATATATATATACACATACACATACATACACATATGATTTAAGTGACTTGTGTATGGGCCTGAAGCAGACATGGACAAGTATGAAAAATAATTACAGTAAAATCCGATGAACCACAAATATCAGCTGGCCTGGTGGCAAGTTGCACAAAGAGAATCTAACAGAGGAAGCACATTTGTTTGAATGACCATCTAATCCAGCTACAATAAAATAAAACCTGACACATATGTTTTAGGTTATGCTTATATAAATGTGAACAACATGGAATGAAGCACAGATGTGTGGCCTCTCATTTATACCTGCAGTCAATGCTATGCACAGCCTCAGTCCTGGTTAGGCACTGTACCAAGACCTCTGCATATGGACCTAGAACCCCACACACATCCCCTTACTTTCCTATGTTTACAGGTAGAACATATCAAATGTGGATACTGCTGTGCTGAAGCAGTGTCAAGAGTTCTCAACTACATGTACAGCACACCTGTCTTACCTTTCCTGTAATCCACCATGGGTATGTAGTTTTTACAGAGGTATTTTACCAGTTAGTACTCCTTTCTTAACTCTGTGAATATTTATATGTAGAGAAGTTTGACTCAAATTTGTGAATGTAGTTATAAAGGTTGATGCAGGAAACGGTAATATTGCTTTATATCAAGGAAAAACTGTGCAAATATTATGGCAGTTCTGTTAATGAAGCCAGATACTATCACTACTTCTCAGTCACTACTTGTGTACAATTTACTTGCCCATGCAAGACGTGCATGTTAAGGTGATTCCAAACCATGTGACCTGTCTTTGCTCCTGCATATACATATGTGCATATCTAACACTGTGGTGCAGCATTATGCTTTGTGACACATGATTTACCAGTATGCATCTGTGCAAACCATTCTACCAAACTGCTCCTCTACTGAACTGACCATGTAGCCATGGCTACCTCAGCAACTGAGAAAATAAAGCTCTTCCATGGTGTGCCAGTGTGAGAGCATTATTTTCCATTCAGAGAATTTAAGGAGCTGCTGCTTGGGCAGCACAATGTCCCTTTAAAGAACACAGAAAAGCAGGTACCACTGGGGTGAAGGACGGTAGCGGCATTCTTTAATAAACACATCAGGATATCAGAGCTTCAGAATGAATGTAGCTATGCATTCACATCTGCAGTGAAGCTCAGTGTGGGTTAGTACTGTAATAAGGTACTTGACACACTTGTAGCAAGCTGCTTGTTACTGTTATGGACGTAAAGAAGCTCACCTGGCTAGCTTTACTCAGATAACTTTTCTCCCGTTCTTACAGCCACTTTGTTTCCCAATCCTTTTGTACCTTATCGCTCGGCCAGCCCGAATACCAGAGGCTTAGTATTTCTGCGTCGGTTGCTGTCACTTGAGGACTGACGTCAGGTCATCAGTAGTATAAAGTAAGGCAGCCGATGCCATTACATCAGTTTTTCTTGCCCTAACCTGTCAGAATCCCCAAAGTAGGAGGTCAGGTTCTGGTGGAAGAACCCCACCAGTGGAAAATAAATACCAATATGTCCCCTGTAAGGAAGTAAGAGAATAAAAGGGGATGGAGGGAGGGAAGCCAGGACTGCAACAGTAAATACACTTGAACATCTACATTTATAGCAAGTGTACACAACTGTACTATGTTCTTCGTGTTTCACTGTTGCAGTCATCACATTTGGGTAGAGTCCCAATGCTGAGGAAAAGGGTGGAGGCAGTCAAGGAAAAGTACAGTTGTGTACACTTACCGTAAATGTAGATGTTCGAGTGTATTCACTGTTGCAGTCATCACATTTGGGCTATCCCTGCCAGGGTAGTCCTCAGTCCACCCAAATACCAGAGGCTTAGTATTTCTGCATCAGTTGCTGTCTCTTCAGGACTGACGTCAGGTTGTCAGTAGTATAAAGTAAGGCAGCCGACGCCATTACATCAGTTTTTCTTGCCCTGTCAGCAGCCTTCAAATAGGAGCCAGGATGTGGTGGAAGAACTCCACCAGTAGAAAGTAAATACCAAAAAGTTACTTGTAATAAGAGAGAGAGAGAGAGAAAGGGGGGTGGAGGGAGGGGAAACCAGGACTGAAACAGTAAATACACTCCAACATCTACATATACGGCAAGTGTACACAACTGCACTATGTTCTTCATATTTCACTGTTGCAGTTATCACATTTGGATTGATTCCCAAAGCTGAGGAAAATTGTTGAGGCAGTCAAGAAGATTGGGGGCTGGCTAGGATGTCCTGCAAGACTGCAGTGGCAAAGCCTGCCCTGGATTTTGGAGAAGATAGGCAGGTGGTAATGCTTGGTGAAGGTGTGAATAGATGTCCCTGTTGCAGCCTCCAGGATGTCCCTGGTGGGGACTCCTCTGAGGAAAGCCATAGAGGTGGAGGTTTCTCTGGTAGAGTGAGTTCTGACCCTCTTAGGGGGAGGTTTCCCATGTTGCTTGTAGCAGAAATGGATGCAGTGTGCTATCCATTTGGAAATGGTTTGTTTGGATATGGCTTTGCCCTCTGCTCCTGTAGCAAAGCTGACTAACAACTGATCAGTCTTTCTGAATGATTTAGTCCTGTCTAGATAGAATCTGAGCTGTCTGTGCACATCTAGAGAGTGCAGTATTCTTTCCCCCTTGTTTTGTGCATTAGGGAAAAAGGTGGGCAAATGAATGGATTGGTTAAGAGCCCACTGGATACCACCTTGGACAAAAAGGATGGGTTAGTTCTGAGGGATACCCTGTCTGCATGGAAGATGATGAAGGTTTCCACAGCCATGACTGCTTGCAGCTCAGAGATTCTTCTGCCTGAAGTGATGGCCAGAAGGAAAGCTGTTTTCCAGGAGAGAAAGTTTAGCTCTGCCGAAGAAGCTGGTTCAAAAGGGGGCAGGGTGAGCTTTTCCAAGACAAAGTTAAGGTCCCAAGCTGGTGTTGGTGCCCTTCTGGGGGGACTCAATTTGCTAGCCCCTCTGAGGAACTGTTTGATCATAAGTTGTGAGAAAAGAGGCTGCTCAGTGGGAAAATGAGCAGAAATAGCAGAGGCATGATTTTTTATAGAGGAGAAAGAGAGACCACTGTGTAGTAGGTCAGCTAAGTAATCTAGGATGAGAGGGATGGAGAGCTGTGCCGTATTGGCTCCCTTAATCTGGATCTATTTACAGAACCTTTTCCATTTATCTGCATAAGACTTTCTGGTGCTAGGACGTCTGGCCTCACAGATGACATCCAGAACCTGTTTACTTAGAAAGGCAGATTGATTCGGGGTTAGGGAATAAACCAAGCTGCCAAACTGAGTGTCTGCAATTTGGGATGCATGAATTCCCCTTCCCTCTGGTTCAGGATGTTTGGAATCTGAGGAAGATGCCATGGAGGCAGCAGAGACAGGCTGCACAACAAGGGGTACCAGTGTTGTCGGGGCCAGTCTGGAGCTATAAGAATGGTCCTTGGTTTTTCCTCCCTTATTTTGTGCAGCACCCCTGGGATGAGAGGTAGGGGAGGAAAAGCACAGACCAATAGATGGGAAGGACAAAGCATCCACTTTCCAAGCCATGCAGTGATGGTCCCTGAGCTGATGGTTGCTGTGGGAGGCAAAGAGGTCGACCTTCGGAGTTCCCCATTTCTGAGTTATTAGGGTGAAGGTACTTCTATTGAGTTGCCACTCATGTGAGTCCAGAAGGTTTCTGTTTAATTGGTCTACCAGAGAGTTTAGAGAGCCTAGTAGGAATTGTGCTATCAGGTGTAGTTGCATGGATGAGGCTGTGAGCCAATGGGTCATGGCCTGCCTGCATAGAGGGTCGGAGTCTGTCCCTCCCTGCTTGTTGATGTACTACATCACAGTGGTGTCTGTTTTGCTCAGGAGAACCCTTGGAGAGAAAAGGGGCTTGAAAGCTATCAAGACATGCTGCACAGCCGTCATCTCTTTTTGATTGATGTGCAGAGGGAGTTCCTGAGGACTCCCTTGGCCCTGTATGCACCTGCCATCCGGGTGTGCTCCCCAAGCATAGTCTGATGCATCTGTGGTGAGGGTCTGGACAGCAGGGGGTGGGGAGATGGGCAGTACATTGTGAGAACATGCTGTTGCCCACCAAAGAAATTCCTTTCTGAGACAAGGAATTATAGGTAGAAGAGTTTCCAGGTCTTGAGAGTGTTGACACCAAAGACTCTTTAGGTACCATTGAAGTTTCCTCATGTGCAGTTTGGCACATGGAATGAGTAGTATGCAAGATGCTATGAACCCCAGAGCTTGCAGGATCTTCCTTGCAGATAGCTAGGGCCTGGTGGCTAGTTTTGAGAGAAGTAAGTTGTCAGGAAAATTTGTTTATCTGGTGGAAGGAATGCCATATCGGATGCTGTGCCTAGACTTGCTCCCAGGAAGATTATCCTTTTGGTGGGTACCTATTTGGATTTCTTTCTGTTGACTGTGTATCCTAGGGAGGTCAGTGGTGTCTTTACAAAGGCCAGGTGCTTGAGCAGCTTTTCCTGGCTGTCTCCCTGAATAAGGCAGTCATCTAAGTATGGGTGAATTTGAATATTTATTTGTCTGCAAAATGCAATGTCCGGAGCCAGACATTTTGTGAAAACTCTGGAAGCAGTAGATAAGCCAAAGGGAAGCACAGAGAACTGAAAGTGTTGAGATCCTGCCCTGAAACAGAGATATTTCCTGCATGATTCCCTCATAGGAATGTGGAGGTAGCCTTCTTTTAGTTCTAGGGTGCCTAGCCAAGCCTCCATGGAGAGCATTTGTAGCAGCTGCTGAAGGGTGAGCATTTTGAATTTTGGGATCACCAGGATGGTGTTTAGAATGGATAGATCAAGGATGGGGTGCCAGGTGCCCTCTTTTCTGGGCACCAGAAAAAGTCTGGAGTAGAAGCCTTGTCCTATCTGTTCTGCAGGAATGTGCTCTACTGTTCTCATACAGAGAGAAGGGAAAGTATTTGCTTTTGAGCCTCTGCCCACTGATTTGGTGATAGAACTGGGAACCCATTTGGGGTTGGAAGGGTATTGAAGGAGAATTTGTATCCCTGAGACACAATGTTCAGAACCCATTGGTCCTTGGTTATGGTGGCCCTGGTGCTTGAGTGAAATGAGAGTTTTCCTCCTAGGGTTAAGTGAAGGTGAGCAGAGGGGGGAGGAGGAGGAGGTGAGTCATTGTGAGTTTTTACCATATGGGGGAGGCTTAGAACTCCCTGGTTTTGAAGTGGAGGTAGTCCACTGCTTAGATCTCTGCATTCCCTGGGGCTGCAGTCTGGGGGGCTGTTTCCATGGGGCCTAGGCTGGGCCGGTTTACTTAGAGCAGGAAAGGACCAGTGCTTGGAGGGACAATGCCTGCTGAACCTAGGGGGCTGGACCTGTAAGAAATCCTTAACCGTTTGCATAGATTTTGCTTTTTCTTCCAACTTTTTTAAGACCTCTTCTGCCTTAGTGCCAAATAAGTTATCTTTGTGCAAGGGGGCATCCAACAATTTAGATATGACATGGCCTGGCAGGGGTTGTTCCTGAAGCCATGCATGTCTTCTAATGACAGATCCAGTGACTGATGCCCTGCAAGAATCTTCTAGGGTATCAAAACCACAGTGCAAAGTCTGTTTAGTTTCTTGACTTGCAGAATGCATTAAGTCTTGTAAATCTTTAGATTCTGCCCAAGCAGGAAAGGAAGACATTTTTTGTTTAAGGAGTTCCAAGGTATGTTTCTGAAGTTTGAGCACATGGAACTGCCAATTTAGTGGCCTGACAGCAAGAGTAGCTGAGGTGTATACTTTTTTACCCCGTCTGTCTAATTCTCGGGAATCCCTGTCTGAGGGGGTGGAATTCTTAGCAGAAGTTGCTTTAATCCCTTTTGGCCCTTGAGAAATGACCTCAGGGTCAGCTGTTGGATTTTTAAAAAGATATTTGTCTGAGTCAGGCACTCTATAGTACCTGTCTGGTTTTCTGGGAGCAGGAGGTAGGGTGTCAGGAGTCAAGCTGGATTCAAGGAAAACATAATCCACAACATCCAGGACTGGGGGGATGGCCAAGGGTCTGTGTTGCAGAAGATCTAGGAATTCCCTGAGTCTCTTTTTAGACTGGGGGTAGTCCTGACTTTCCCATTGGAAATGTTCCCTTAAAGTATGCAGGGTTTCCCCAAAGGAAACATCCTCTGGGGGAGAGGCTGAAGGAATGGAGTCCTCTGCATCAGAATCCTCATAAGTGGAGAGGGGTTGTATGTCTTCATAGTCAGATGCATCATATTCATCTGACTTTTGTTTAGACAAAACTGTGGGGGACAGATATCTTCCTTTTTGAGGGTGTAGCTTGGCTTCCCCTAATCAGCATGATAAGGTCTTCTAACATTTTATGCATTTGAGACTGAGGCAAGGTAGCAGGCACCTGAGAGTGGGTCGTCAGTTTCTTGGGTGTGGTTCGAACCCTGGGCCTAAGAAACTCAGTCATTTTTGAAAGAATGATAGTCGCGAAAGAAGACATCAGTTTGAGTCGAGATTCAGTAGTGCGAAGGACTTCATCGGAAGCCGGTGCCTGCTCAGTAGCTCCAGACCCATCCAAGGTAGAGACAACCGCAGGATCCTTAGTCGAAGAAGAGTTTTGCGGCATACCAGACTCTGAAAGGGTCTCGGTAGCCACCTGCAAATCAACTGAAGGGGGCAACAGGGGCTGCGAAAGCGCCTCACTGAGTACCGGAGGACTGATGACTAGCTTAACAGAAGTGTCGTCGGTAGGTATGGACCTGTGCGGTCTGTCTCTGTCTTTATCATTACGTTTTTTTGGAAGATCTGCTGTCGGATGGCTTACCGAAGCCATATCGGTATTCAAGGACTGTAAACAAAAATATCTGGCTACAATAAGGGCCTGACGATGGATAGTTCTGGTGTTGAACAAAGCACAGAAGTGACAACGGGGGACATCGTGGTCTGGGCCTAAACAACTGATGCAGTAAGAGTGGAAGTCTCGGTGTGGTATTTGCTTTCCACAGGTGAGACAATTATTAACTTTTTCTGACATCGGTTAGTGCAAGAAAAAAGGATCCCCAACGGGGTACTTAGCTTTAGAAGAGTTCTACTTCAATTCGGAGACGAAAACTCGCTGACTGGCACTCATGCAAACTGCTTCTGCTTTGGGGTCCACGGCAGGAAAGACTGATGTAATGGCGTCGGCTGCCTTCCTTTATACTACTGACAACCTGACGTCAGTCCTCAAGCGACAGCAACTGACACAGAAATACTAAGTCTCTGGTATTCGGGCCAGCTGAGAGGTACCCTGGCAGGGATAACCCAAATGTGATGACTGCAACAGTGAAACATGAAGAACATCTACCTACACTTTCATCACCAGCACCTGAGTCCACTCCTTTCTTATCCACTCCTATAGTCTGACACTTATCTACTCTCCTCTCTTGTCTGTTGTGAATAACTGTTGCAGTTCCTTCCATTCTGCTGTTCACCTCTGGTTCTGTTATTTTTATAGGAAAATCCATATGCAGTTTTAAAACAACTGCAGTCCTTCATAATCTGTAACATTTAGTTAGCGTTCAGTTATCAGACAAAGCCATTTGGTTCCAGCACATTAATTTTCTAAGGTGACATTGAAGACATACAAGCATGTGTTGTGTTTCCATTTGCCTGTCAGGAAAACTTCAAAGGTCCACCAATGCAGACTATTCTGAAACACGAGACTTGAAACAGCTAATTCTGCATTGTGCTTTGGTAGATCTAGCAGAAAACAACTGACAAGATTGAGAGCCACATCAATGAATAAAAAATGCTTGAAATAGCACAAGGGTGAAAACTAACGTTGTATGGATCGTTTTTTTTTGGGGGAGGGGGGTCTCCAAACAAAAGTACCCTGAATTTATTAAAACCGGAAATACTACAAATACTATAAATATAGAAGATTTAGGATCTTTGCCTGGAAGTGTTTATATAGGTATTTTTATACCCCAAGTCGACTCCAAAGAATTGTTCCTCATATGGATAACAATTGTTGAAGGTGTGACAGGCAAGAAAGATGTAGTTGGGAACATATTTTTTTGGAGTGTAGTGAGCTGGCAGACTGTAGAGATTCCCTGCAGACCGTTCTGCCAGAGATTCTGGGTGAGTGGATTGAAATGACTGGGGAGATGATTTTTTTGAGTTATGCTACAGGCTTGGAATTGCCTAGATATAGTAAAGCCTTGCTGAGTCTAATTATGGTGGCTGTCAAAAAAGCAATTACTACAAAATGAAAATCAAAGTCTAGAACAGCTTTACTAGAAGTAGTGAATATAGTAACAGAGATAAAAACAACTGGAGTTGGGATCTTTAGGAAAGGGAAGTAGCAAATTACACAGGAAAAAATTGGGAATTAAGTATACAGAACAGGAATGAGGCATAGGTTAGTACTAAGCTAACTGCCCTTGCGAGCCATTTGAAGCCTACCCAATTATCCCTTGTGAGACTCAAACCCTGCACCTTGCATTTGTAAGGCAAACACCTTAACCATTAGGCCACCCTCCCAACTAATTAATTGAATGAGCCATATGATGCTTAACTGACAATGGCTGGATGGTTTACAAGTAATGTATGATGTTTACAACTACAGTTGTTTCAGTGGTGTCTGTGATGTAAACTGGTTGCAAATAACGTGGTATCATTTTGTATGTTTTTCATTTATATAAATGTAAGATTCCCTTTGTCATATGTGAAAATTTAATAAAGATGTTTGGAGAAAATAAAAAAGGTTAGACTACTGTCTGTATGTGTCCCCAAGTCTCTGTCTACTGGGTCAACTCCTACGGTTATGTTGTCAATATGATAGTTACCAGGGATGGATGACTTCTCAAAGGATACTATTTTGTATTTCTTGGCATTTAGTTTTAGTCAATGCATTTAACACCAGTTATTTGTCTGTGTCAACCCTTCTTAGAGAACACAAGTTTTGGCAGGGGGCTCTAGATTGCTCCTAATTTGCAATAGTGTGTAAATTTGGTCAGCCAGAGGCCCATGACACTGATCTCAACTTGCCAAAAAAGAACAGTCCCAACACCAATCCCTGAGGGACTCCACTGGGAACTGGCCTTTTTGTAGATGTGGACTCTACAACTCTAAATTCCTGGGTCCTGTCTGTGAGCCATCTGGCTATCCATCAGGTGACATAAGGGTTTATACCTAGCCTCTTGACTTTGTCAACAATCCTAGAGTGGAGTATAGTGTCAAATGCCTTGGCCAGGTCAAGGTAGGCACTATGAACTGCTTTTCCCTCGTCTATTCCTTTGGTCACCTTCTCATAGAAGTCCACTAGGTTAAATAGGCATGACCCACCCTCAAAACAAAACTAAACTGAAATGGGTCCAGTGTCTGGAGGTTTCCTTTTATATT